>NC_134687.1:617064005-617274005 GCF_050947455.1 Rhinoderma darwinii
TTTCAGTAAAGTAGAAAATGATAGGACAATAATTACGAAGTATGATTTAAAGGCTTTGTAAGGGTATGTTCACACGGCCCATTTTCGGCCGTTTTTCGGGCCGTAAACGCCCGAAAAATGGCTGAAAAATGGGAAGCAGAACGCCTCCACACATCTGTTCATTGATTTCAATGTGAAAACGGCGTTCTGTTCCGACGGAGCGCTTTTTGCTGCGTTTTTTTACGCGTAAAAAAAAGGCTGCGAAAAAGAAGTGCAGGACACTTCTTTGGACGTTTTTGGAGCCGTTTTCCATAGACTCTATTGAAAAAAACTCCAAAAACGGGCATAAAAACGCAGCGAAAATCGCAAGTGGCACAAAAAAACGTCTGAAAATCAGGAGCTGTTTTCTCTTGAAAACAGCTCCGTATTTTGAAAAGTTTTTTGACTCTGCGTGTGAACATACCGTTAGAGATCAGCTGTAATCTGTGAGGGAGCCTGGCAGCAACTGTTCAATCTCCCTGCAGCGCCGCCACAGGGAAAATTATGTATTACATTGATCTCATTGAAGTCAATAGGCCGTCTGTATAATGCACAGATTGTGAGCGTCATCAGATGGGCCTCTCATTAACAGTACCATTAAAATAAAGTGCTATCTGAGTTCTCCCCCTTAACAGTGCTATTACAATGTCCCCATTAACAATATGTACAGAAAGACTGCATGTTGGTTAAAGATGTAGGAGGGATTTATTCTGACTGGCGTTTCATATGCCAGTCTGAATATGAAGAGCGCTGGAGTAAAATGTGTCTATCTATTAAGAGATGCATTAGGCGCATCACTGGCTGCCCAAGTGCCACAGAGTGAAATCTACGCCAGCTAGGAGTTGGCATATCCTTTTTTTATTATACTGTGTGTTTCAAAACTGCCCCATTTTTATGATCTCTGCTTGCTGACAGTAAATAGAAACATTATTGGGCACATACTGAGAATGCAAACCCGCACATAACCAGTCCTGCTCTCAGAAGTGGATACAATTTTCTTTAGGCCAGGCAATGTTCTGCGAGATAAATACATCAGCAGCAGCTGCACACATCTGTCTGGTAGTTTGCTGCAATGTATCAGTCTAGATACAATTGTAACCACTTCTCAGCTAAGAGCAGGTCTAGGCCTGTATAGGTTTGCAGCCTCTGGAAATAAACAGGGAAGCTCCCGTTTACTGACAGCAAGCAGAGATCTTGAAGGTGGTGAGGATCTGAAACACAAAGTATATAGGAAAATTGCATCCTGGTAAAAAAAAAACCTCTGTAAAGTTATTGGTGATGCTTTAAAAGACAGATTAATAAATGATGTATCGCGTATTTAACCCTTTGTGTGTCATGTATTTTTTTTTATTTTTTTTACATGACCCCATTGTACTAAATAAAATAATTCTGATTGAATTCATACAAATTGGCCATGATTGTGACATCAGTTTGAAACCCCTATAACTAAATGGGTTGTGAAACGTGGTCCTGGACTTTAAACCCATGCCATTGTGAATGTGCAAACTAGGTGCGGGTCGGGTGCTTGTCTCATAGAAACAGTTGGGGACCCTAAAGAGAAGACAGAAGCGGTATCATCTCTATTTCGGCTTACACAACGCTCAATAAGTGTCGTGTAAAAAGGCACGTGATTATCGGGTGGCCCGCAGCATGGCAGAGCTGCTGGGTCTTAGTAGACGCAGATCAGCTCTGCCAGTGAGCACGGGGGGGGCTTTTTTTTGGCTCGTAACTATAAATATATGTAAATAAATAGTGTAAATATGTAAAAAAACAAAACGAAAATAATAATATACAAGTAATATAAAACCAAAATGACACACATCTCGCACGACAACCCAAACTGACGCCATAGCTGCCCGATTACTCGAGCCTATACATATTATACATATATTATAACGACCTAAACAAAAATATATTATTCTTTTACTTTTTGTAGTATTTACCCCTCATAAAACAAAAACAAACAAGCAAACCCAAAAAATTAACAAATAAAAAAGTTAGGCCCATTATACCTCCAAATGCGCAAAGGTGTCCGGTCGTTTAGGACTAAAACACTCTGGTCGTTAAGGGGTTAATACATTCATTAATTTACCCTTTTTGGTCCAAATAACGTATTCAAGGAAAGTACATACAAAAAAAGTTGCTACTTATATTTGTAGCATAGAATAGCCCCGGCCGCTGTGTCATTACTCTGATATTACCAGCTCCTTCCAGACAGGAATACGGAGGAGATACAACGGAGAAGAAGCTGACGCCGGTCGGGAGCTAGTGGTGAGGCTGGAGCTGAGGCACACACATCAGGACTTGTACAACTAGAACCACAAAGATACAATGATGGATGATAGAACACTTCTCATATGAATGATATCCGGGCTCTAGCTTTAGGGGGTGCAGAGGTAGCCGTTATACCCGGGCTCTGGTGCCTGAGGAGCCCAAAGACCCTTCTGCCACATAAGACACCAGTACTATAACTGGCACATGGTAGAAGGGGGCCCAGGAGTTACATCTCTAAATAAAATATCTGATATTTGTCACAATATGAATTATTTAAGTAAATCAGCAAAATGTTATCACTGCAAGAGAAATGAAGATTTACAAATTCTAAGTAAATTATTTGATTTTATATTTTTTATAGATCTAAGGGCTTTTTAAATACACAAGATGGAGAAAAGTTTTGGGACACCCCTCTTAATCATTGAATTTCGGTGTTTCATTCAGTCCCATTCCCACAGGTGTATAGTATCCAGCACTCGCCATTCAGTCGTCTTTATAAACATGTGATAGAATGGGTCGTTGTGTAGAGATCACTGAAGTCCAGCGCGGTCCTGTAATAGGACGTCACCGGTGTAACAAGTCCGTTCCTGATTTTACCCTCCTAGATATTCCACCATCAACTGTGAGTGATATTATTGTAAAGTGGAAGGAACCGCAGCAACTCAGCCACGTGGAGACCACGTAAAGTTACAGAGCGGGGGGGGGCGCCGAGTGATGGGGAACATAGTGCATAAGAGTCACCAACGCTCTGCTGACTCAATAACTGCAGAGTATAAACCTCGTCTGTCATTAATATCCGCACAAAAACTGTGCCCGGGGCTTCATGACATGCCCAACTGCATGCCAGCCTTACATCACTAAGCACAATGCCAAGCGTCAGTTGGAGTGGTGTAAAGGTCCAGAAAGACATGGTCAGGGGAGTTTGGTGTGGAAGAACTTGACTGCCCGCAGAATCCTGACCTCAACTCCATCCAACACATTTGTGATTAACTAGAACGGAGATTGTGAGCCAGACCCCTTCCCCCAACATCAGTTTCTGACCTCACAAATGTTCTTCTGGATAAATGGGCAAAAATTCCCAAAGACGCTCCAAAATGTTGTAGAAAGCCCCCAGAGGAGTGGGAGATGTTTTACCTGCAAATGAGGGATTAACTTCATATTAATGTCTATGGATTTAGAACGGGTTGTCACAAAAGCTCCTGTAGGTGTGAGGGTATGTTCACACGCTGTGTTTTCAGGTGTATTTCGTGGCGTAAATGCCTCGAAATACGCCAGAAAAAAGGTAGCTAAACGCCTACAAACATGTGCCTATTGAATTCAATAGGAAAAACAGCGCTTCGTTCAGACGGGGCGTTTTTTTACGCCGCCATTTTAAAAAACACCCTATAAAAAGGAGCATGTCACTTCTTGAGCCGTTTTTGGAGCTGTTTTTCCATGTGTGGGTATGTTCACATGCAAAATAAAAAATGGCTGAAAATTACAGAGTTGTTTTCAAGGGAAAATAGCCTCCGATTTTCAGCCGTTTTTATAGCCCAAAAAGTTTTTGGAGGCGTTTTTTGGAGCCGTATTTGGAGCTGTTTTTCCATTGACACCGTGAAAAGGAGCTCCAAAAACGGCTCAAGACGTGACATGCTCCTTCTTGGTATGCAGCTTTTTATACGTGCCGTTTTTTAAAACAGCAGCGTTAAAAAACGCCCCGCCTGAACGAAACTCAGTTTTTCCCCTTGGATTCAATGGGCAGATGTTTGTAGGCATTTAGCTACCATTTTTTTAGGTGTATTTCGAGGCCTTTATGCTCCGAAATATGCCTGAAAATACAGTGTGTGAACATACCCTGTCAATGGAAAAACAGCTCCAAAAATGACTAGTAAAAAAATGCCTAAAAAAACTTTTTCAGCTTCGAAAACAGCTGAAAATCAGAGGCTGTTTTCTCTGAAAACGGCTCCCTTATTTTCAACCGTTTTTGACTCAGCGTGTGAACATACCCTAATGTGTAGATATCCCAATACTTTTGTCTATATAGTGTCTCCGTATACCCGTTGGATCTCTTCATTGAGAGTCTGTATCCCCTTCCCGAGTACAAAGATCATTCAGGGCTGTCAACAAATACCAAAGAAGCGAGTCAAGGTCTCGGAAAGGTCATGTGGTGATAATTCCTCACATCAGCTCAAGGATCGGTGTGTTAGACACTAATGAAGTATTCAATGCCCGCGGGATATCTATTACCAGAATAACACTGGGGTATGCAGGGTCAATTAAAAATAAATAATCTAACTAGAGAAGATCACTGGATTCCGTAACGGACTTAAAAGCTGAAAATATGTACATTTTTCAAAAAGTTTTTTCAAAAAGATAATAGGAGTAAAAGGTATCGATCAAGCAGAGAGTTACAGGTTAACAAGGTATTACAAATCCATATTCAGTTTGGTACAAACTTTCCTTTCTGTTGGACGGAGGAGGGACCCAGTGCTTATAGGGCCCAGGAATATGTTCTGCCACACTATAGGGGCTCTCTAAGAACTCAGTCTCTCTATGCTCGAGACCCAAGTGGTGTCAGTCCTCAAACTTCCTACTCAGCGTTCCTGTGGGTTACTGACTGGGTGTCAGGCCAAACTCTGAGGCTAAAAGGTGCTCCCGTACCCCACCTTCCCGCGGATTCTCTTCTACTATACGCTGTACATGCTACCGCCCTGGCATCTGCTGCCTCCTTTTATTTATTTCTAAAGAACCCTCTCCTAACCTGCTTGGATCCCAATCCTCTTCGAGCCTTCCTCTTCCTACACAGGGTGTCCTGGTCATGGCGTACGTCCCTAGCAGAACGCAGGAGTCATGAGAAGCTCCCTCACCGCCATCACTGTTCCCTGCTGATGCATTTCTCTAAATCCAATGCTGATCGAGCCAAGCAGAGGAGCACCGCAGAAAGGACGAGACAGACACAAGGGGCAAGGTGAGCAGAGCGGGGACAGAGGAAGTGATACAAAGAGGCGAGAAAAGACAGCAAAGAGCACTTGACATACTGAACTTAAGGTACAGTATGTGTATGGGGACGTAGCAAGGAATAGCTGTCACTTAAAGCTATTGTAAGTATATCAACAGCAAGGACCGGTCACCTCTCCTGACATGTCTATTTTAGTAAATACTTGTATTGTCCATTAAATAACAATTCTGGAACATATTTTCTAAGAACTATGCGCTGTGCCGTTCCTCTGTTATTCCTCCTAGAAATGTATGAATAAATTAACAACTGGGTGTTACCATTCCCCTTGTCAAAGGGGCGTGTCACTACACAGTCTCACTCTGTCAGCTCTGATTGGACATTGTCAGTCTGTGTAGGGACACACCCCCAACTGGTAACACCCAGCTGTCAATTTATTCATACATTTATAGGAGAAATAACAGAGGAACGGCACTACGCAGAGTTCTATTAAAATATGTTCCAGAATTGTTCTTTCACTGGCAATACAAGTATTTACTAAAACAGGGATGTCAGGAGAGGTAACAGGTCCTCTGCACCAGCTTATCTGAGCCTAGACTTGAAATACTGTCCTACAACAGGTCTGACTTGGATATTCAGACCTGATTCTATCTGGCCATGAACTTTATGTATTTCCTCAGTTTAAAGGCTTTCCATGAAGTAAAATGTCCTACGGGAAGAATCAAGTATGTAAAAAATGTGCAGGTGCATGCTGAGCGGGTTTTTCTAGCTCCAGGGCACTTTTCCACTTTGTGCTGATCACTTGAAATGAGATGTTCCTGTAACCTTAGGCTTTACCTTTCAAAAAGAAAAAAAAATGCGTAAATGTTCCCTAGACAAAGAAATGTGCTTCAAAGTCAATCAAAACTATACATTATAATGTAGAGGTGGCATTCAGGGATGTGGCATGTCTTACAGCAGTGGTCTCCAACATGTGGCTCTCCAGCTGTTGCCAAACTACAACTCCCAGTATTCAAGCAGTCAGGACATACTGGGAGTTTTTGTTTAACAATGGCTGGAGAGCCACAGTCTAAGGGTATGTTCACACACAAACTCAAAAACGTCTGAAAATACGGAGCTGTTTTCAAGGGAAAACAGCTCCTGATTTTCAGATGTTTTTTGAGCAACTCGTAATTTTCGCGGCGTTTTTTACGGCCGTTTTGGAGCTGTTTTTCTATAGAGTCTATGAAAAATGGCTCCAAAAACATCCCAAGAAGTGTCCTGCACTTCTTCTTCGCATCCGTTTCTTTACACGCCCGTTTTTCAAAACGGCTGCGTAAAAAAACGGCCCGTCGGAACAGAACGTAGTTTTTCCCATTGAAATCAATGGGCAGATGTTTGGAGGCATTCTGCTTCCCATTTTTCGGCCATTTTTCAGGCCGTCATTGGCCGTGTGAACATACCCTAAGGGTATGTTCACACGGCAGCGTCTGTAACGGCTGAAATTACGGGGCTGTTTTCAGGAGAAAACAGCTCCGTCATTTCAGCCGTAATGGCATGTTGAGGCGCTATTTTGCTGCGTCCATTACGGACGTAAATGGAGCTGTTTTTCCATAGAGTCAATGGAAAATGGCTCCATTTACGTCTGAAGAAGTGACAGGCACTTCTTTGACGCGGGCGTTTTTTTTACGCCCCGCCTTTTGACAGCGGGGCGTAAAAAAAATGACCGTCTGCACAGAACATCCTAAGACCCATTCTAATGAATGGGCAGATGTTTGCCGACGCTTTGGAGCCGCTATTTCGGATGTAATTCGGGGCAAAAACGCCCGAATTACGTCCGTAAATAGTGTGTGTGAACATACCCTTACAGGGACTAAAAAAATATTAGTGGAATAAATTCTTCTTAACAGCAGTTGGAGCAGAAATGCTGGTGGAGCAGCATATCAATACTCTTTACTAACCCTCCTTCTAAATTGCAAGTAATACGGACATCTATAGTAGCATGGAGATCCAGTGATCTCATCCAGTCCTGCAAAATTTATAAGGGTATGTTCACACGCACTGTTTTCAGACGTAATTCGGGCGTTTTACGCCTCTAATTACGCCTGAAAAAACAGCTCCATTACGCCTACAAACATCTGCCCATTGCTTTCTATGGGTTTTACGATGTTCTGTTCCCACGAGGTGTTATTTTTTGCGTCACTTTCAAAATACAGCGCGTAAAAAGACGCCCGCGAAAAAGAAGTGTATGTCACTTCTTGGGACGTTTTTTGGAGCCGTTTTTCATTGACTCCATTGAAAAACAGTTCCAATAACATCCGTAAAATACGCAGCGAAAAACGCGAGTACTTGCAAAAACGTCTGAAATTCAGGAACTGTTTTCACCTGAAATCAGCTCCGTATTTTCAGACGTATTTTGCTAAGCCGTGTGAACATACCCTTACCGTGCAAAGGTGTGAATATATTCAAGCAGTACCGAGGGGGCCCCATAGCAAAGTTCAATTGTATCCCCTCATTATGGCTTTGCCACCCAGGACGGAAGGGCCGGGTCTTTGTTTCCCCCTTGAGAGCCGTTCTATTACCTTTGGACCAATCTGCCAATCCTGCACAGGTTTTTTTCCACCCCAGGGCTTACGACCACCAATGGCTAGACCCCCTTTCTCCAAGGGTCCAATACCAACTAGATGGGCTTATTCTTTCATATGCACTCCCTTGTAGTCAAGCCCTGTTTAGCCAAACCTTTCTAAAAATAAATATTAGGGATTCTGCAGGAATATATGTGGTAAACTTAAATGGTATATCCACCTTTCCAACTAAGGCCCTGTTCACACTGAGTTTTTGGAAAAATCAACTCCGTTTTTTTTTTAAGCCGTTTTGCAACACACGCGTTTTTGCTGCGATTTTTGCCGCGTTTATTTTTATGCTTTTTTTTTTAGCTATCTCTTCAACAAACAGATGTAATAAATGCGAGCGTTCTTTGCCAAAAAACGCGTCCAAAAAGGCAGTAAAAATCGCGGCAAAACACGCGGCAAAAAACGCGTCTCCCATTGATTTCAATGGGGTTTTGAGGCGGAAAACGCTTCAAGATAGGGCATGTTGCTCGCAGTAAAAAAAAGCCTCCATCTCCCATTGATATCAATGGGAGTAAATTTCAGCCGTTTTGTGCCGCGGTTTTTGCTATGGTTTCCGCGGCAAAAAACTCTGTGTGTGAACAGGGCCTAATTTTGCATCTAGAATAAAAAATAAAGCAGTCTTAATTAAAAATCCTCTAACATTTTGTGTATACAGTTCGTATGTATGCCTGCAGCGCCTATGGACATTTAACGGAAGAGCGTTTTTTTGTTTTTTTTTTTCATTTGAATCCAGTTATTTCTTCCTCCCTGAAGGTTACCAGCGCTCCAGTCAGAAGTACCGGCCAGGTTTAGGGTGTTTCTACAGGGGTGGATACTGATAGCCGGGGCCCCTGTGCAAGACTTGTGTATGAGCCCCATCCCCTCAGTGACACGTCATACAACAAACACCCGATGATACAGACACGCCACTTAAGATCCGCCCACTATCAGCGCTACACCACGCCCTCGTAAAAATGGAGCGGATCAGGGCCCTGCTGCAATATAGTGCCATCCTCGGTGCACAGGCTATGTGTCCACCCCTGTATCAGCTGCTGCAGAACCTCATAACACCTCAGATGCTGCAGAACATCATAACACCTCAGATGCTGCAGAATCTCATGATACACATCTCAGCTGCTGCAGTACCTCATAATACACACCTCAGCTGCTGCAGAACCTCATAATATACACCCCAGCTGCTGCAGAACCTCATAATACACACCTCAACTGCTGCAGACCCTCATAATACACCCCCCCAGCTGCTGCAGAACCTCATAATACACACCACAGCTGCTGCAGAATATCATAATACACACCTCATCTGCTGCAGAACATTATAACACCTCAGATGCTGCAGAACCTCATAATACACATCTCAGCTGCTGCAGAACTTCATAATACACACCTCATCTGCTGCAGAACATCATAATGCTCACCTCAGATGCTGCAGAACCCCATAATACACATCTCTGCTGCTGCAGAATCTCATAATCCACACATCAGATGCTGCAGAACATCATCACACCTCAGATGCTGCAGAACCTCATAATACACACCTCAGATGCTGCAGAACCTCATAATACACACCTCAGATGCTGCAGAACCTCATAATCCACACCTCAGATGCTGCAGAAACTCATAATAAAAACCTCACATGCTGCAGAACCTCATAATACACACCTCAGATGCTGCAGAACCTCATAATACACATCTCAGTTGCTGTAGACCATTATTAAAGGAAAGGAGTGTTACATATCACTCGTGATTAGCAGGAATCCTCCACTTAGGCTTCATACACACGTTGCAAAGTCTAATGCAGAAAATTCAGATCAAAACCGCAGATAAATGAAGGTAAAATCCGCAATTAATATTGCGTTTTATGATGCGTTGTTGGGGGCTGTTTTTAGTTTTGATGCAGATTTTCTCATTTCTAAGACGGAAATGCAAAATAAATTGAAATGCTGTGAATGCACCCCATCTCAATTTACGTGCGTAACGTGTAGATGAAATCACGGGAAACCTCATTTACTTCTCTGGTACTTTATTACGATCCAGATTTGGCGAAGGAAAATCTGCACGTAATAAGCATCATGTACATGTGGCTTTACTCTGCAGAAAGAGATTCTGCAGTATCTGAGGGGTAAGTATATATAAAAAGTCATGTTCCCCTACTATAAATAATAAAGAATATTAGGAGTCACCTGTGTCCTTGTGCTTTTATATGGTCACAGAACTTCTAATAACGTGTAATATCTTCTAATTTACAGCAGGAGAAACGTTATCCCATATAATATATACCAGCAGGTGAATTATCTACTGTCTACAGACTCGAGGCAAACTTATATTGTAATCTTCTCTATGTCCAGTGTGTATATATATAGTATTATAACAGATGACATCTTTCCATTCCGCTATAGGTTGGAGGTCACTTATTATTAGAGGGTGTGGTCACTGTAGTGATGTCACAGAGCTAATATCAGGGTTGGGGGGGTCACTTATTATTTTGAGGGTGAGGTCACAATCACATATGATGTCATAATGACAATCACATATGATGTCATAATGATAAGAAGTTATATAATCCCTGAGCACGGTGACATCAGCGCCATTTCCTGAGTTGATGCTTTTGCTGACACTTCATTTTGGTTCCGGAAGAGCGATCTAGTTTGTAATACACATCTAGTGTTTACTTCCCGAGCTTCTTATTGATCCTTGATCAAGGCCCAATAACACCGGGGCCACCTGAGAACATAGTTCTCGAATTTTCCATCAATCCAGCCTCAAGTAACTAAGCCATGAGTTCCCGAGAGCTGCGTCAGCTGACTGCTGACAATGATGCATGGCTGAGCCGACCTGAAAATCGAGGTAAGTGACATGTTGGGGGAGCGATAGACAATATTCCCACCCTGTAGGAACTTTCCTGGGAGGGGTTATCCCTGGGGTCTGTTGGGAATTGTTTTAGGACTGACTGCGCCTTTTCCACCTCCTATTTCTATTCCTTGGAGGCGGTTTTACCTTCAGCCCAGTTCCACCCCTGCCTTGTGACATCTATACTCAGCAGCTTTACTCAGACCATAGTTGAACTGATCTATGCTATAGGGTTCCCCTCTCCGTATACCCCATAACAACAGCAGAGTCCGACCCTATTGCCTAAAACTATTTGATAAAAATGTGTAAAATTATAATAAATTATAACCTCTTTATAGGTCAGGCCATTATTATTCAAAGACTCAGATCTTCCCAAAGAGAACAGGGAAGACCTTCTACCATAGATGATGTCACTGGGAGGAGAGAGAGACGGGTTAGAGTTCCTCTGCGGCGCAGGGGACAAGAAGAGAGCAGGGAAAGAAGCCGCTCTCCACTAAGGCCCATCCCTGCGGAGCCCTCCAGAATAACAGGAGAGAGCAGCAGGGATGACGGCCGTCAAGCAAGTGGATCTGCAACCAGCACCACTGGATTTGAATTCAGACGGCCAAATGCCATTCCGCTCTACCGCAGACCCATAGAGGTACCAGCTCCGAGCAGACCTCCTGCCGTGATGACACCACCGCCACAGGCAATGCCACAGGTGCAGCCACCACCACCACCTGCACAAAACCTGCCTATGCAGGGAAGACGGCAGCCTAGGCCCAGAGGGAGAGCGCTGCAAATTCAGAACCTCCCAACAAGGAATATATCTTCTCCGGAGGAGGCAGAGTCATGTGTCATCTGCATGACTGAGTATGAGACCGAGGAGCTGGTCACAGTGCTACCATGTACTCATACCTTCCATCAGGGCTGCATCTCTACCTGGCTCCGCACCAACCGTCAGTGCCCCCTGTGCCGTAGCCACTGCTTCCAATGAAGCACCCAAAAAAAAACAATTTAAAGATCAAAAAAACACCGGATGGTAAGTCCCCTATAATTCCCTCTTCTGTCCCCGTCCTATGAGATGTACATTGTATGTAACATAGAAATCATTTACATTTTCTATTTTTCCAGGAATCTTCAAGTCTGGAACAAAATAAGGAATCGGATCAGAACGACCAAAACTACAAGTAACCAAAGACATCATGGTCCGAGGATTCCTCATCTTCTTCATAGGAACACTGATCCCATCATGTGCGGTGATCCTGATAACTGCGACATCTCCAGACTCGGATGTTGTCATATATTCCATCCATTGTCAAATTATTCAGAAATATAAAAAATATTTACCATCTTTATATCTGATGTGTAGAGTTATTGTTTACTAAATATATCATAATACAGCACAGCTGCTGCAGAACATCATAATACACACAGCAGCTGCTGCAGAACCTCATAATACACTTTCAGCTGCTGCTGAACATCATAGTACACACCTCAGCTGCTGCAGAACCTCATAACGCACCACTCAGCTGCTGCAGAACCTCATAATACAGACCTCAGCTGCTGCAGAACCTCATAATACACTCCGCTGCTGCTGCTGCTGCAGAACCTCATAACACATTCCTCAGCTGCTGCAGAACCTCATAATAGACTCCTCAGCTGCTGCAGAACATCATAATACACACCTTAGATGCAGAACCTCATAACACACCTCTGCTGCTGTAGAACTTAAAAATACTAACTTCGGCAGCTGCAGAACATCATAATACACACCTTAGCTGCTGCAGAACATCATACAGTATAATGCCAACAGATTCTCCCATGCAGTATAATGCCCAAACAAATTCCCCCATACAGCATAATGACTCCATAACTGTCCCCATACAGTATAATGCCCCCATATAATATAATGCCCCCATAGCTGCCCCATACAGTATAATGCCCACATGCCCCCATACATCATAATGCCCAGTAGCTGCTCCCATACAGCATAATTCCCCTATTGCTGCCCGCATACAGTATAATGCCCCCATACAGTATAATGCCCCCATACAGTATGAAGGCCCCATAAAGTATAAATATACAATGTAATGCCACCTTAGATGCCTCCATACAGTAAAATGACCCCTTAACTGTGGCCCTAGTACCAGTGGCTATGTAGATAGTGCTACAGTGGCAATGTAGTACCCACAGTGCCCATGTAGATAGCGCCAGTGTCCCCTGTAGATAGTGCCCCATATTTAGTGCCACTGTGCCCATGTAGATAGCACCAGTGTCCCCTGTAGATAGTGCCCCTATTTAGTGCCACTGTGCTCATGTAGATAGCGCTGCCCCCCCAGATAGCACCATTGGGACTCCCTTTAGGAACGGAATCCCCAGCTAGGGCATAGGCCGGGGATTCCGCTCTAGAGGAGCCGCTGACGTCAGTGTCCATATATGGATAGTGAATTCAATGGCTTCCCTGGGCACAGCACTTAAAGTAGCGCTGTGCTCGGGGATTCCTCAGCGAGCCGAGGAGCTCCATCTGCTCCTCCGCTCTGAACTAATGCTGAAGCAGGGAGATGACAGTTCCTTGCTTCAGCATTTGGTTCAACTGTATCTATTTAGAACACAGATTCAGTTGACAACGGGACATACCCCCGGCCGCACGGGTTTGCGGGACAACACCCAGATTTCAGGATGATTAGGAGGTATGTATACAACTCAGCTGTTACAGAACCTCATAGTATAGACTTCAGCTGATGTATAACATCATAATGCACACATCAGCTGCTGCAGAACGTCATAACATGGACTTCAGCTGCTGTAGAACATCATATTTGTTACGACCAGCAGGTTTGTTGCTCCACTGGATTGGCTTAGGGTCACCTCTAAGGGCGTTATCTAAGTAGCCTCACCGATTCTTACCCTTTAACCCCGATCTTGTCCCTACGGGTAGGCTATCAGGACGTTACCTCTTGAGTAAGTTGCTTGTTAATCAGAATGGTACCTTGAAGAATGGAAGCTGACAGTGGATTCCTGGTCACAGGCAGGTAGCTGGGTACAGGAAGGTGACGGGTAGCTTGGCACAGGCAGGTAGCTGAATACAGGCAGGTAGCGGGTAGCTGGGCACAGGCAGGTAGCTGGATACAAGCATTTAGCATGACACAGGCAGGTGGCAGGTAGCTGGATAAAGGCAATCAGGTAGCAGGTAGCTGGGCACAGGCAGGTAGCTGGACACTATCAGATAACTAATAGCAAAGCGGACTGGATACAGGCAGGCAGGTAGCAGGTAGCTGGGAACAGGTAGGCAGATAGCTGGGCACAGGCAGGTAGCTGGATACAGGTAGGCAGGTAGCTGGATACAGGCAGGCAGGTAGCTGGGCACAGGCAGGTAGCTGGACACTATCAGATAACTAATAGCAAAGCGGACTGGATACAGGCAGGCAGGTAGCAGGTAGCTGGGAACAGGCAGGCAGGTAGCTGGGCACAGGCAGGTAGCTGGATACAGGTAGGCAGGTAGCTGGATACAGGCAGGCAGGTAGCTGGGCACAGGCAGGTAGCTGGACACTATCAGATAACTAATAGCTAAGCGGACTGGATACGGGCTGCTAATTGATAGGAAAGCAGATGGGGTACAGGATGGTAACAGAAAACAGACCACCAGAAATGTGCTTATTAACCCCTTAAGCCCCTAATGACCGCCCATACATGTTTTCACAGTGGTCATTAAGGGGACTTATGCCACAAAGCCGTGAAAAGGCGGTGTTGTTAAATAAGTACCGCAACAATGTCAGGCTGTCTAAAGACAGCTGGGCTCCTGCTCCAACAAGCGGACTAGATGTTAGCTTTGATCCCGTTTGTTTAACCCCTTAATGACCAGGCCAATTTTCATTTATTTATGATTGTTTTTTCCTTTCCAGTCTTCCAAAAGCCATAACTTTTTCTATTTTTTTGTCAGCATAGCCATATAGGCTTGTTTTTTGCAAGACAAATTGCAGTTTTTCATGCCACCACTAAATGTACCATATAATGTACGGAAAAAAACAAATGTGTGGGGTGAAATGGGCAAAATACAAAGATTGCGCAATTTTCTGGGATTAGTTTTTACAGCGTTCATCGTGAGGTAAAAACTACATGTTCACTTTATTCTACGGGTTGATACAATTACGGCGATATCAAATTTATATATTTTTTATGTTTTACTAATGTTATAAAAAATACTATTTGGTGAAATGTGTCATCATATTCTGAGAGCCGTACATTTTTTATTCTCACATCGATTGAGTGGCGTGAGGGCTTATTTTTTGCGGGTCGAACAGTTAATTTATTGGTACCATTTTGGGGTACATGAGACGTTTTGATCACTTCTTATTTTTAAAAAAACACATTTGTCGCTTTTGATTCATTTATTTTTTTTGTAAATTTTTTATTTGTTTACATTTTTAAGACATAGTATTTTTTACGGTGTTCACCGAGCGGGTTTAATAACATTATATTGTAATAGTCCGGACTTTTACAGACGTGGCGATACCGGTTATGTTAACTTTTATTTTTACTTTACTTTGATACATTTTTTACTAATCCCACTACTAGTATTACAATATATAGCGATTTTTAATAGCTCCTATTAAGCCCTGCCTCTGGCCCTTCATTAGGCCCCCCAGGCTGCTATGACGACCGTTGCAGTGAGGTGTCGGCTGTATTACACAGCCGTCACCCGCTTACTATGGAGCGCGCTCAGCCCGTGAGCCTGTTCCATACTTCCCCTTAAAATTGATGGCCTATTCTTAGGATAGGCCATCAGTAATAGATCAGGGGGGTCTGACTGTCGGCACTAGAGATGAGCGAACTTATGATAAGTTCGGTTCGGCTGGTTCGCCGAATTTCATGAAAAAGTTTGATTTGGACCGAACTAGTTCGGACCGAACCTGTAATTCAAGAAAGCCCATAAAAATCGTGGCCGTGATAACGGCACGGGCAGCCCATAGAAGTCTATGGAGCTTCCGTAATGACGGATGGCTACATGTGTGCACCCGGCATTACGGCAGCGTTGCTAGGCGACGTCAGTAAATAGTCACTGTCCAGGGTGCTGAAAGAGTTAACTGATCGGCAGTAACTCTTTCAGCACCCTGGATAGTGAATTCCGATCACAATATAGAGCAACTTGTAAAAATAAAAAAAAAGACGTTCGTACTTACCGAGAACTTCCTGCTTCTTCCTCCAGTCCGGCCTCCCGGCCGTTGCCTTGGTGACGCGTCCCTCTCGACATCCCTGGATGACGTTTCAGCCAATGTGGCCGCTGCAGCCAATCACAGGTCAATCACATGCTGCAGCGGTCACATGGACTGTCGCGTCATCCAGGGATGTCGGGCTGGATGTCAAGAGAGGGACGCGTCACTATTGCCCTGGTGACGCGTCCCTCTCTTGACATCCGGCCCGACATCCCTGGATGATGTTTCAGCCCATGACTGGCTGACATGACTGGCCTGTGATTGGCTGCAGCGGTCACTTGGACTGAATCGTCATCCCGGGAGGTCGGACTGGAGGAAGAAGCAGGGAGTTATCGGTAAGTAGGTACTTCTATTTTTTTACACGTTGATGTATATTGTGATCGGAAGTCACTGTCCAGGGTGCTGAAACAGTTACTGCCGATCGCTTAACTCTTTCAGCACCCTGGACAGTGACTATCTCCTGACGTCGCGTACCGGAAAATCAGTGACTCATAAGCCGGGTTCGGTCAAAACGTGTTCGACCGAACCCGGTGAAGTTCGGATTCGCTGCGAACCGAACTTTTCACGATGTTCGGACCGAAACCGGGTTCGGTTGTCCCGGTTCGCTCATCTCTAGTCGGCACCCCCGCCAATCAGCCGTTTGAAGAGGCCACGGCACTCGCACAATTAAAGAAACTGGAATGACCCCTTTAACTCTTTAGATGCCGTGGTCAATAGTGACCGCAGCATCTCAGTGGTTTCAGAGGAAGGGGACGCTTTGTCAATGCATCGGCAACCAGTCGCATGGTGCCGATGATTGTCATGGCAGCAGTGTGCCTAACAAAGGCCCCCAAATCTGCCTTCAGTGTATGCCTATTATGCCATGTCAAAAATTCACTGGCAGGCACGATTCACTGGCAGGCACGATTCACTGACATGCACGATTCACTGACAGGCACGATTCACTGACAGACACAATACAGCACTAGGGGATGTCTCTCTATATAACTACATAGACTTGGCATTCAGGATCCTAGGAAAGCTGGGTGTGGCCCCTGTCGGAGCGGCAATGGTGGCTATAGTAGTTGTCAACCAGCTTTCCTAACAACTCAAGGACCTGTAGCTGCGTTCCTCCAGCTGTGGTGACACTACAAGTACCAGCATGCACACACTTCTATACCATGACTATCCGCAGCAGTGTTACTCATTGAGCAGCTGGCAGATGATGTCAGTCATGGTTCTCGCCTGCCGGGGGTCATCACACCCAGCATGTTAACCTGCAGATCTCACCGGAGCTTCCAGGCCGCGTCCTGTCTCCATGACAACCAGTACCATTGTGACCGCTACAAAGACCACAGTGTACTGGCTAGCTGGCTGTATTATTCTAGTGCGCCATCTGCTGTCAGGGGATGTGCAGGACTCCAGGAGGTCAGCAACATTCAGCAGTCCTGCTGTTGTGAAACTACAACGCCCAGAATGTCCTGACAGCTAAAGGCTTGATTTTCCAGGCAAAGGCTGGCAGGGCATGCTGGGATTGTAGTTTCACAACAGCAGTCATGCCGAAGGTTGCTGACCCCTTAATTGTCTATGAATCATATAATAACCTCCTGTCACATTATAATATAACTACAGTCACCAAGGTTTCCTGTCAGGGTGAATTGTGATGGGGCACGTGACATATTTGAACATAAGCCGATGTTCACACACTGGAGTAATGGTTTCTGTTTATAATGGCGCATGCTGTGCTATTTTTGCCCTCAAAACGGGCGGAAACCTTGACAGATCCACCGAAAAGAATGCCGAATGCAGAAGTAAATATTACGCTTTTCTATAATAATTCATAGTAATTATGACTATGGGTTTGTAGAGAATGCTCCGTTTAACCTATCCCCCATTTTCCCTAAGTGGCTCATTACTCTACCAATGAACTCCAATTCCAAATATCATTACCCCAATCCAGGGCCGCACCATCATGGGGCGAGGTAAGTCTCTTGTGTAAGGCGGTGGCCTGCTGCTTCTCAGAGGGGGCGGCGGCACCACTGAAGCCAATCGCCACCACCCCCTCCTGCACTATAATAAAACCATACTATTAAATGGATCACTAAAGCTGGCAGGTCAAGGAACATTAGTTTGCCCTGCCATTCAACACTTTCATTTACCCAAGCGGCGCAATATTGTCATTGCATCGTTTAGCTTCAGAAGACCTGAACAGAGGAGACCAGGACCTGCATTGCAAGAGGACGGTGCAGTAACGGGATCTTTTCAGTTAACAGTGTGAGTGCCATTATCTACAGGGGGCTCTTTGGGGGCACTATCTGCAGTGGGGCTCTATAGGGGACAGTGTATAGTGCTGTTATAATCAAGGACAGTGTATGGTGCTATTATAATCAGGGACACAGTGTATGGTGCTATTATGATCAGGGACAAAGTGTATAATGACATTATAATCAGGGACACAGTGTATGGTGCTGTTATAATCAGGGACACTGTGTATGGTGCTGTCATAATTAGGGACATAGTGTATGATGCTATTATAATCAGGCACACAGTGTATGGTGCTGTTATAATCAGGGACACAGTGTATGGTGCTATTATAATAAGGGACACAGTGTATGGTGCTATTATCAGGGACGCAGTGTATGATGCTATTATAATTAGAGGTACAGTGTTTGGCGCTATTAGATTTAGGAGCATAGAGGGTGCCACCATGAGAATTTTGTATCTTCGTTCATAGATGCGGAAATGTTTGAAAAGTGAGAAGCTGAAGACACATGAATGGCAAACTGCAGAAATGAGCCGTGGCTGGGAGAAGACGTCAAAGAGGTCTGGACAGGATGCAGAAGAAAAGAGAAAAATAACAACTAGTATCTAAAAAAGATGTCACCTGTGAGTCACTCATGTAAAGGTTTATTTTGCCTCTAATCAGTACTGTAGGGCTGGTCTGATCTTTTTCTGTGAAACAGCAACTCTCAGCATAGCATTGCCATTGTTCGGGTCATGCTGGGTGCTGTAGTTTTATGCCATGCAAACCGATACGGCAATGGTTATACTGAATTTGCAAATGATCTCTGTACTGAGCTAACACTGTGTGTACTGAGCTTGGTTCTGATTTTTTATATATATATATATATATATATATATATATACTGAGCTATGTTCTCGTTTTGTATGTATGTAGTGAGCTTGGTTCTGGTGCTTTGTTTATGTACATAGTTTGGTTCTGGTGTTGTATTTATGTACAGAGCTTGGTTCTGGTACTGTATATGTGTATTAAACTTGGTTCTGGTGCTGTATTTATGTACTAAGCTTTGTTCTGGCGCTGTACATTTGTACTGAGCTTTGTTTGTTGCTGTATATATGTACTGAGCTTTGTTCTGGTGCTGCATATATGTACTGAGGTTAAATATGGCACTGTATAAATGTAATAAACTTGGTTCTGGTACTGTATTTATGTAGTGAGCTTTGTTCTGGAACTTTATATATGTACTGTGCTTGTTCTGGTACTGTATTTATGTAGTGAGCTTGGTTCTGGTGCTATATATATGTAATGAACTTGGGTCCGGTGCTGTATTTATAGACTGAGTTTGGTTTTGTGCTGTATATATGTACTGAGCTTGGTTCTGGCGCATTATAAATGTATAAGGTTTGTTCTGGCACTGGATATATATGCACTGAGCTTGGTTCTGGGAAAGTATATATGTATAAATTTGGTTCTGGTGCTGTATATATGTATACATTTTGTTCTGGTCTTGCATATATAAACTGAGCTTTGTTCTGGTGCTGTATATATGTATTACATTTTTTTCAGGTCCTGTATACAGTGGAGGAAATAAGTATTTGATCCCTTGCTGATTTTGTAAGTTTGCCCACTGTCAAAGTCATGAACAGTCTAGAATTTTTAGGATAGGTTAATTTTACCAGTGAGAGATAGATTATATTAAAAAAAAATAAGAAAATCACATTGTCAAAATTATATATATTTATTTGCATTGTGCACAGAGAAATAAGTTTTTGATCCCCTACCAACCATTAAGAGTTCAGCCTCCTCCAGACCAGTTACACGCTCCAAATCAACTTGGTGCCTGCATTAAAGACAGCTGTCTTACATGGTCACCTGTATAAAAGACTCCTGTCCACAGACTCAATTAATCAGTCTGACTCTAACCTCTACAACATGGGCAAGACCAAAGAGCTTTCTAAGGATGTCAGGGACAAGATCATAGACCTGCACAAGGCTGGAATGGGCTACAAAACCATAAGTAAGACGCTGGGTGAGAAGGGGACAACTGTTGGTGCAATAGTAAGAAAATGGAAGACATACAAAATGACTGTCAATCGACATCGATCTGGGGCTCCATGCAAAACCTCACCTCGTGGGGAATCCTTGATCCTCAGGAAGGTGAGAGCTCAGCCGAAAACTACACGGGGGCAACTTGTTAATGATCTCAAGGCAGCTGAGACCACAGTCACCAACGAAACCATTGGTAACACATTACGCCGTAATGGATTAAAATCCTGCAGTGCCCGCAAGGTCCCCCTGCTCAAGAAGGCACATGTACAGGCCCGTCTGAAGTTTGCAAATGAACATCTGGATGATTCTGAGAGTGATTGGGAGAAGGTGCTGTGGTCAGATGAGACTAAAATTTAGCTCTTTGGCATTAACTCAACTCGCCGTTTTTGGAGGAAGAGAAATGCTGCCTATGACCCAAAGAACACCGTCCCCACTGTCAAGCATGGAGGTGGAAACATTATGTTTTGGGGGTGTTTCTCTGCTAAGGGCACAGGACTACTTCACCGCATCAATGGGAGAATGGATGGAGCCATGTACTGTCAAATCCTGAGTGACAACCTCCTTCCCTCCACCAGGACATTAAAAATGGCTCGTGGCTGGGTCTTCCAGCACGACAATGACCCGAAACATACAGCCAAGGCAACAAAGGAGTGGCTCAAAAAGAAGCACATTAAGGTCATGGAGTGGCCTAGCCAGTCTCCAGACCTTAATCCCATCGAAAACTTATGGAGGGAGCTGAAGATCCGAGTTGCCAAGCGACAGCCTCGAAATCTTAATAATTTACAGATGATCTGCAAAGAGGAGTGGGCTAAATTCCATCTAACATGTGTGCAAACCTCATCATCAACTACTAAAAATGTCTGACTGCTGTGCTTGCCAACAAGGGTTTTGCCACCAAGTATTAAGTCTTGTTTGCCAAAGGGATCAAATACTTATTTCTCTGTGCACAATGCAAATAAATATATATAATTTTGACAATGTGATTTTTTTTAATTTTTTTTATATAATCTATCTCTCACTGGTAAAATTAACCTAGCCTAAAAATTCTAGACTGTTCATGTCTTTGACAGTGGGCAAACTTACAAAATCAGCAAGGGATCAAATACTTATTTCCTTCACTGTATATATATATATATATATATATAAAAAAAAAAATGAATGATGAGGCAGCACTCCAAGGAAATTGGTGAAAAAAAGTGGCGTGTTTATTCACACCAGGCAGGCAACGTTTCGATCCGTCTCTATGGGATCTTTGTCAGGCTTGACAAAGATCCCATAGAGACGGATCGAAACGTTGCCTGCCTGGGGTGAATAAACACATCACTTTTTTCACCAATTACCTTGGAGTGCTGCCTCTTCATTTTTTTGGATTTCATTAACAAGGGTTCCTAGCCTCAACCTAGGAGGCCTGCACCCACTGCTGTTGCTGTGCTTTGCTACTTTACTCTTTTTCTCATTTTTTATATATAAATATATATATATATATATATATATATACACTGAGCTTGGTACTTGTGCTGTATATATTGTAGCAGTGCAGCTACTGGACAGTGCAGAAACTCGGAATAGGGCCTGGTTTGCTGGAGTGTGAAGGAGAAGGGCGGGCTTCCACTCCATACAGACAGTCCATGTCTTGGGCTGGCTGATGAGCTTAGTTAGGGTTCACCTGAGACGGCTCTATAATTCAGGTGTGTGCAGTTCACACAGAGCTCCCAGTCTGGGGAAGACAGGCATGCTAGCCTGTCTCGTAGTGAGGGACACTGAATGTGTTAGTTAGAGGCTGGACAGCCTAGGGTTTATTTTGTATGTTTATTGTTGTACCACTGATTGCTGTTGTGAAGACAATAAAGCTAGCTATGGCTGGTTTAAACCTTTTACTCAAGGAGTTGGAGTGAACTTTCTATGTGTGCCAACCATCTCACCTGGGAGATGGCGATCCCATAAGCTAAGTGGTCCCCAGGTTGTCACATATGGTGGAGAATGCGGGCAATAAAATGGCACAAGAAGTGTGCAGTGACATTTAAAGAGACTGTTTTTCCATTGCAATGGGTCTTATGGAGGAACTCCTCAAACAAATTGTGCAGATGAATGCAGAGCTGCAGGAAACAAATGCCAAACAGAGGGAGGATAACCAAAGGTTCCTGGCACAGTTGGCAGCAGATCGAGAGGGCCTAAGGGCACAAGTGCTGTCCAAGGATACGCAGCATTCCAAGCCAAGTGGATGCTCTTCAACACCAGCTGCATTGATGCCGGGTACTCCTGACGTGTTGCAGACAGTTTGCAGAAAAGAGCAAAGAGCATGCATACCTGTGATACAAGCTGTGAGGACCGTTGCTAATGGCAACCACCCGGACTCATGGTGGGAATCTTTGCAAGCGGACTATTGTCTGGATGGAAAAGGTGTTCCCAAGCAATGTTGGGCAGCTGTTAAAAAGCCATGTGTGCTGAATCGCCCAGATGTGATTGCTAGGAGCAACCAGCCCCGACAGCATGTGGCGGCTGTTCAGCAAAAGGAGCGCTGTTGGAGATGCCATCGAGTGGATGGATGTGCACCTGATTGTTCTCTGGTCAGGAGACCAGAGAGAGCGCAAGAGAAGACACGTGAAGTGTTGGTTGGTGGGATTCCGCTACTGGTCAGTCTGGATCTTCGCCAAGAGTTCTCGTGGGTGCATCCGGACATTTTTCTGTTCGTGAAGAAGGATCCTCAGATGGGTGAGACCATTCTAATTGACTTTGAAACTGATTTTGGGACTGTGCAGCACAGACTTATAAAATGTCAGGAACTTGATGAGGAGTTTGTGCTGGGAAGGGACTTCCCTCATTTTTGTCAGTTGTGGGAGAAAGGCAATATCTCCGATAAGAATTGTAGCTATTACAGGGAAAAGTCCTCTGCAGGGTGTGCTGCTCAAGGGAAAATGCACCAGTTGTAATGATGTCAAGTGATAATGTGATTCAGGAAATGCCTGCTAAAAATAACTTGCATGTATTTGATGCACAGCGTTTATGTGATGACACTAGTGAAATGTCCAAAATTGTGCCTAACATGTCTTTAAGCCATGAGTATGTCACATAGCCTGAGCAGGTTAATGCATTGTGTGAACAGGCTGTTAAAGAAACAGCAGCCGAGACAGAAGAGGGGATTAGTTCAAGTGTGCCCCTTGAGGCTGTAGTTGAGAAAGTCGAGCGTGTCCCATGTGATGTGCGTACTGTTACTGATGGTAATCCAGAGGATGTGTCCTTGGAAACAGATGTGTCAGGTGTATCTGAGATTTCCCTAGAGGTTGGGATTGTTGATGGTGGTAACCTGGAGTACAGCCCTGCCATACATAGTGAGGGTGATGAGAATGTGCGTGGTGCAATAGAGGTGACTGCAGCACCTTTAGAAATGTTGCCCCCTACAGGTCATTCCTATGCTGTAGAAACTGAGACTGATGTAACGCTCACTCATTCCATGGGGATGGGGGAAGCACAGGAGGTAGACTTCAAGTCGTGTTCAGTGGATGCTACTATAGTGTATGCTTCGGTCCCTGATATTACATGTGATGTAAAACAGGTTACTAATGGCTCAAATGTGCCCCTAAAGGTCATGGTACACAATAACAAGACTGTTGCATGTGATGTGTGCACTGTTCCTAATGGCAACCAGCTGTATACTGCTGCGATGTGTGAGTGGAGTGGTGATAAACTCTAGAGGTCTGAGAATGTGGTTGGGGTCACCTCAGAGTCAGCTGAATCCAGCAGCAGTGATCCACCTTTTTATTTGAGCGACCACACCAGTGTGAATGTAGCCCTAAGTGACGCACATGAGTTCCTGGACAGTGGAGTCAGTGAGGTGTGTGCGCTGGTGGTTGTGGCCTCGGTCACTAATGAACCGCCCAGTAGTGAACCAGATGTACATGAAAACATTACCCTAGAGGTTGGGGCTGTCAATGGTACCAATGAGGACACTACTGCCATGTATAGTGTGAGAAGGGTTACTGCTTCACCCTTAGAAGTTCTGCCCCCTGCAGGTCTTTCACATGTAGACGTTGAGACCCAGGTAGCTCCCACACTTTCCCAGGAGGTAAGGGGAGCAATAGAGGTGGTCTTCCAGGCTTGTTCAATGGATACTGTTACAGTGTGTACTTTAGCCATTGAAGTTGCATGTGACACAAGACAGGTTGCTAAGGGCAACAAGTGGTGCTATACCACTAAGCAGGATGCGGGCCCTAACGCTGCTGCAGAGACGACCACTACCGGGTCTGATAGAAGTAACCCAGAGGGGTCGGGTCAGTGTGGTGAAAAATTGTCTCTGGACGGACAGTCTGAGCATTTAAATCCTGAGATGAAAAACTCTAAGATGGAGGGGAGTATAGCGTCTGAAGGTGGTTTGGTAGATGGTACGGTGTATACCAAAACTCACGAGATGAGTGTTACTGAACACTATGAGCCAGTGTCTAAACCAAGGGGTGACACACAAAGCCACTTCATGGATGCGGAAAGGTCCATGAATGTAGGGCACCACACATGTAAATAAGGCTGTGATCAGCAAAAGCTAGTAGTGCCTACAAGGGATGAGGATGCTAGGCATACCAACATAGAAGAGTTGCAGGAGCACCTGTCTAATACACCCAGGGGTGATTATCAAATGTCTGTTACTGTAGGGGTCACCCTAAGTGTGATTATGTCCCAACGTAGGAGCTTTGACCCTGGAGGGAGGTTGAAATGTGATCAGTCCTGCGGCCTTTATCAAAGGGGGGGGGATATGTAGCAGGGCAGCTACTGGACAGTGCAGAAACTCAGGTTTTAAGCAACCAGGGAGCATGTACAGCAGAGAGGGTTTTCTCTGCTGTTGCTTGGGTGTAAAACCCGGAATAGGGCCTGGTTTGCTGGAGTGTGAAGGAGAAGGGCGAGCTTCCACTCCATACAGACAGTCCATGTCTTGGGCTGGCTGATGAGCTTAGTTAGGCTTCACCTGAGATGGCTCTTTAATTCAGGTGTGTGCAGTTCACACAGGGCTTTCAGTCTGGGGAAGACAGGCATGCTAGCCTGTGAGAGTCACCACCGTGTGAGGTAAAGCTGTGAAGGTTTTGAGGTGCTGGGCACAAGTCTCAGTGTCTCGTAGTGAGGGACACTGAATGTGTTAGTTAGAGGCTGGACGGCCTAGGGTTTATTTTGTATGTTTATTGTTGTACCACTGATTGCTGTTGTGAAGACAATAAAGCTAGCTGCGGCTGGTTTAAACCTTTTACTCAAGGAGTTGGAGTGAACTTTCTATGTGTGCCAACCATCTCACCTGGGAGATGGCGATCCCATGAGCTAAGTGGTCCCCAGGTTGTCACAATATGTACTGAGCCTGATTTTGGTGCTGTATATATGTACTGAGCTTAGTTCTAGTACTGTATTTATCTACTAATCTAGGTTCTGGCTCTGTATATATATATATATATATATATATATATATTGAGGTTGGGTCTGGTACTGTGTTTATGTACTAAACTTGATTCAGGTGTTGTATTTATGTATTGAGCTTAGTTCTGGTGCTGTATTAATGTACTGAGCTTTGTTATGGTGTTGTCTATATGTACTGAGCTTGGTTCTAGTACTGTATTTATGTACAGAGATTGTTTCTGGTGCTGTATATATGTACTGAGCTTGGTTGTGGTGCTATATTTATGTACTAAGGTTGGTTCTGGTGTTGTATATATAAACTAAGCTTGGTTCTGGTGCTGTATATATGACTTGAATTTGGTTCTGGTCCTGTATATATAAACTGAGCATTGTCTGGTGCTGTATATATGTATTAAGCTTTGCTCTGGTCCTGTATATATGTACTGAGCTTGGTTCTGCTGCTATATTTATGTATTGAGCTTTGCTCTGGTGCTGCATTTATGTACTGAGCTTTGTTCTGGTGCTGTATATATGTATTAAGCTTGGTTCTTGTGATGTGTATATGTACTGAGCTTGATTTTGGTACTGCATATATGTACTGAACTTGATTCTGGTGCTGTATATATGTACTGAGCTTGGTTCTGGTGCTGTATTGATGTACTGAGCTTAGTTCTGGTACTGTTTTCATGTACTAAGCTAGGTTCTGGTGCTGTATATATGTATTGCGGTTGGGTCTGGTATTGTATTTATGTACTGAGCTTTCTTCTGGTGCTGTATATATGTACTGAGCTTGGTTCTGGTGCTGTATATATGTCAGAGCTTGGTTCTGGTGTTGTAATTATATAGGATATATTTATAATATCAAAATGTCAGTGCAGATGGAATTGCTTAAAGGGAACCTGTCAGGTAGATTTAAGCCCTTGTACCACCACCATGCGGTAATACATGACCTGACAATATTTCCAAATATTCGCCTGTATATTTTTTTCAGATGCAGCAAAATCTATAAAAATCAACTTTTAAAACTGCACACACTATATGCTATTTATTCAGTAAAGGGTCATGGGGAGGTTCCGCTATCCTAAACAGTCACAGTCCTGACACCAAACCCACATTTCCATGCTTGATTTGCATCCCCTTGGCTGCTATACATCACTACAAGTCTCCTTCAACTTTCTCGGATGCGCCATTGTCTTATACTCCATGAGCAAGCACCGTGCAGCGAGGTGTATTCTGCCCGGCTTCTTCGCTGCACCGCGCATGCCAGGGCAGTACAAGGCAATGGCACATCCGCAGGAGGTGGAGGAGGTTGGTAGTGATGTAGAACAGCCAGGGGGTGTCAATCAAGATCTGGGGGGCGCCATTTCAATACAGAGCGATTTTAATACATTTATTTATTCCTCTTGAGGGTTACCAGCTTTCCAGCCAAAAGTACCGGCCAGGTTTTATTGTATATCTACAGGGGTGGATACTGATATTAGAGACCCCTGTGCAAGACTGGTGTATGGGCCCCATCCCCTCAGTGACTCGTCATACAACAAACACGATGATACAGATACAAAGCCCCGCCACTTAAGATACGCCCACTAATGGTGCTACACCACGCCCACATAAAAATGGAGCTCGTCAGGGCCCTGCTGTAATATATTGCAATCCTGGGCCCCTATATTGCTGCACAGACTATGTGTCCACCCCTGTATGAGCTGCTGCAGAACCTCATCATAACACCTCAGATGCTGCAGAACCTCATAATAAACACCTCAGATGCTGCAGAATATCATAATACACACCTAAGCTGCTGGAGAACCTCATAATACACACCTCAGATGCTGGAGAACCTTATAATACAAGCCTTAGATGCTGCAGAACCTCATAATACACATCTCAGTTGATGTAGACCATTATTAAAGGAAAGGAGTGTTACATATCACTCGTGATTAGCAGGAATCCTCCACTTAGACTTCATACACACGTTGCAAAATTGAATGCAGAAAATTCAGATAAAAACCGCTGTTAGGTGCTGTTTTAAATTTTGATGTGGTACATGCGAATTTCATAGTTTCTAAAATGGAAATGCAAAATAAATTGATGTGCTCTGGATGAGATTACTTGAAACCTCATTTACTTCTCTGGTACTGTCTTACGCTCTGGATTTCGCAAAGGAAAAACCGCACGTAATAGGCATCATGTGCATGTGGGTACGTAATTGACAGCGTTTTTTTTAATTCTCAATAAAATGGTTTATGAGGGTTATGTGGGTGTTTTTTATTTCAATAAATATTTTTTAATGTCTGTTTTTTTTTAACTGTATTACTACCGCCTTAGTAATGGCCACTGGCTGATTGACAGCATCCATTACTAAGGAGGGGCTTAGCATTAGCCGGTGCAGAGGCTAACACTAACCCCCCCATTATTGCCCCGATACCCACAGCCACCAGGGGTACCAGGAAGAGCCACGTACAATCCAGTACCCAACCATTTGTAGAGACGGTCGGCTGCTGGGGCGGCCACAGGCTGGTATTATAAGGTCGGGAAAGCCCAAAAACAGTGGCCCTTCCCACCCTGGTAATACTAGCCTGCTGCTGCTATGTTGCATCTGGCTAGTTATGAAAAATGGGGGGGATCCCACGTCTTTTTTATTTTATTTAAAAAATGACCTGGGGGTCCCCCCTATTTTTCATAACCAGCCAGATACAACACAGCAGGAGCAGGCTAGCATTACCAGGGTGGGAAGGGTCAAATTTTTTTGGGCTTTCCCAGCCTAAAAATACCAGTCTGCGGCCATCCCATTGCCGATCATCACTACAGATAGTCGGGTACTGGATCGTACCCGGCTCTTCCCGGTACACCTGGTGGCGGCGGGTACCGGGGTAATAATAGGGGGTTAGTGTTAGCCTTTTCACCAGCTAACACTAAGCCCCTCCTTACTAATGGACGCTGTCAATCAGACAGCGGCCATTACTAAGGCAGTTAAAAGACATAAAAAAAATATTTGATCGAAATGAAAAAAAAAAACACACATCCCTCGTTAACCATTTTATTGAGAATAAAAAAAACACCGTTATCGAAGCAGTCTTCGAATCTGAAGTAGTCCAACAACTGAACCTGTCAAAAACACACACAAAAAAAAAACAATAACACATAAAAAAGCAAAACAATTATTATACTTCCCTTTCCTGGGTCTAGCACTGGAGCGATGGGAAACTCCTGATGTCACTGCCCATATATGTGAATTAAAAACCCCAAAATATTTTCCAATAATATGTAGTTTTTGCTCAAAATGTTTTATTTTTACAAGGAATACAATAGCACATTTTGTTGCCCAATTTCTCCTGAGTGCGGCAATACCCCATTTGTGGTGATAAACTGCCGTTTGGGCCCGTGGGAGGGCTCAGAAGGGAAGGAGGGCTATGTGTTCTTTGGAGTCCAGATTTTGCTGGATTAGCTTTCGGGTGACATGTCACATTTGCAGAGCCCCTGAGGTACCAGTACAGTTGAAACCCTCGAGAAGTGACCCCATTTTAAAAACGACACCCCTTAAGACATTCATCTAGAGGTGTAGTGAGCATTTTGACCCCACAGGTACTGTGTAAAAGAGAGTGCAGAGTGAGATTTGCAATTTTCTATACATATATACCATTTCAGTGTCCGATATATTGTACCCAGCATGTGCCACCGGAGATATACACCCATAAACTGTAATGTGGGTACTCCCGGGTACGGAAATTCCCTACATGTGGCTGTTATCTGCTGCCTGGTTACAGGGCAGGGCTCAGAAGGGAAAGATGAGGGGGATAAGCTCTGCGGAGTGCATCAGGGTAAATGAAAAATCAAGGGATGTATGATAAATTCTAAAACAATCTTTCATACAGAGCCCTGGTTTTTCGGGACACGTGTCACATTGATATATTGTGTCCTTCCTTATCCCACTCTTATAGCAGACTTTGCACCTCTTATGACTTTTTCCCTTCTTGCCAGTTTGGGGAACATCTCCTGGAAAGTGTTGCCCTGTTAGGACGCGTGTGGCCTCGCTTCCAGAAGTACTGGGTGCCCCCCCTTCCTGGTCCCTAAAGATTAGGTTCTTGATAACTACCTCTTGAAATTCCAGGAAAGTTCAGTCTGGCCTGTACATCGACGTAGCATGTACACATTGTACAATGCCATCTGTATGATGTGCCCGGCCAGCTTCTTATACCACACCTCATGGCACTGTAGGGCTTCAGGACATGATCTCACAAGTCCACCCCTCCCATGTACCTATTGTAGTCCAGGATGCAGTCTGGTTTGCGGGTCTCTGTACTGGTACCTCGTACAGGTACATGGGTACTGGTGTGGCCATGTATTGTTGTCAATACAAGGACATCTCTCTTGTCCTTGTACTTGACACACAATATGTTGCTGCTTGATTGTGCCCTGCTCTCACCCCTTCTGAGTGTTTGCCCAAGCAGAGTCTTAGGGAGGCCTCTCAGGTTTTTTCTAGCAGTGCCGCATGCCACAGTACTTCTGGAAGCGAGGCACTTGAAGAGTGGGACGCTGGTATAAAGATTATCCAGGTAGAGGTGGTAACCCTAATCCAGCAGTGGGTGCACCAAATCCCACACAATTTTTGCGTTAATTCCCAGTAAGGGGGGGGGGGGGCATTCTGGGGGCTGAATACTGGCGACTTTCCCTTCATATATTCTAAATTTGTACGTATACCCTGATGCACAGCATATACATTTTCACGCCATACCTTGCCCTCTTACTCGGCAGGTACTGGCGTAATTGAAGCCTCCCTTTAAAATGTACCAGGGACTCATCAACAGAAATACACTTCTCGGAGGTGTATGCTTGGTCAAACCGGGCACTGAAATGATCTAATAGGGGTCTCAGTTTATACAAACGGTCAAAACTGGTCATCTCGGGGTGGGCACTGCTCATTATCGGCATAATGTAGGAAGCAAAGTATTGCCTCATAACGCATCCTGGACATGGCCATGCAGTACATCGGGGTGTGGTATAACATGTCTGTACTCCAGTAGGTCCTAATGGATGGCTTTTTCAGAAGCCCCATGTTCAAGAGCAGTCCCCAGAACTTGCCCAACACTGCTGCGTCTACAGGACTCCATCTGTGGGATTGGGCATAAAATGATGTGGGGTTCTTTGTTATATATTGGGGATATAAATTTGTCTGGGACACCATAAGCTCTATAAATTCATCCGTGAAAAAGAACTTGAAAAAGTCAATCTCACTGATCCCTGCCGTATTAAATTTTATCCCTGGGCTGCCTGTGAACTCAGGGATTTGGGGCTCATAATTCTCTGGTGTGGTGGTCCAAATGGGGTCACTTCGCTGGGAGGTTTCAACTGTTGCGGGGTCACTTCTCTCAGGGGTCTCAACTGTGGTGGAGGTACTGGGGTGTCTCCTAGGGGGTCCCTCCTCTTCATCACTGGATGAGGAAGTTGATAAATAAAAGAGTCTCACCATCTGAGGAGTCCATGTCAGAGGCAAGAAACGCAGAGGCCTCTTCAAGAGAGAATAACCTTTGGGAGATATTTTATTATTTATGTGTCACACGTGTACATTGTATGCTTAGACACGTGTATTGTGTATACAGCAAAATGTGTTCTCTTACATAGTACATTTATTAGTACTAATAGAAGCAATAGACTGCTACCAAAAACATTTTTTTTTTTTAATATAACGATTCCCTGACACTAACAAACTCTAATACTAGCTGAGATGCTGCAGATAACGAAGTATCTAAACTTTTTTTTAATATATATGTATTTTTATATATAATTTTTTTTGCTTTTATAGAACAAGTGGACTTCCCTGACACTAAACCTAACTAGAGCGAGGATTCGTAACACGAAACCTAACTAGATTTTATGTGAACTTCCCTGACACTAAGGCTGGGTTCACACACCTTATTTACGGACGTAATTTGGGCGTTTTAGCCTTGAATTACGTCCGAAAATACGGCTCCAAAGCGTCGGCAAACATCTGCCCATTCATTTGAATGAGTTTTACGATGTTCTGTGCCGACAGTCATTTTTTACGCGCCGCTCAAAGAAGTGCCTGTCACTTCTTGAGACGTAATTGGAGCCGTTTTCCATTGACTCCATGGAAAAACAGCTCCAATTACGTGGTAATGGCCGCAGCGAAAAACGCCTGCACATGCCATTACATCTGAAATTCCGGAGCTGTTTTATCCTGAAAACAGCTTCGTAATTTCAGGCGTAACGGAGGCTACCATGTGAACATACCCTTAACCTAACTATGGCGACGATTCCCTGACACTAAACCTAACTAGATTATTCCGAGCTTTCCTGACGCTAAACCTAACTACAGTGACGGTGCCTGACACTAAACTTATCTAGATTATTCCGAGCTTTCCTGGCGCTAACAAATGATTTTATGTGAAATTCCCTGAGATTTCCTGACGCTAAACCTAACTGCGGTGATGGATTTCTGAAGCTAAACCTAACTAACTGTGACTGATTCCTGATGCTAAATTGCCTGACGCTATACCTAACTACGCTTTTTGCCGGTTCCCTGACACTTACTAACCCTAATACTAAACTATCTGCTGACTTTCTAAACTGACAATTTTTTTGTTTTTATTATATTTTGTAAAGAAAATTAAAAAAAAAAAAAAAATCCCCAGGGACCAAAATGTGGCCCTGGACACTCAAAAGTGGTCAGTGATAGAGATCACTGACCAAAAGCGTGGGTGACAAGGGGACCACAAGGACAGCAGTGGGAAGTGGAAGTGGATAGAAGGTGGGAAAAGTTTTGAAACTAATGCTACACTGTTTTTTTTTCTAAACTAAACCGCACTGCCTCACGCCACTTTCTCTCTCAATGACTCTCAAACTCCAACAGAGAGCGGGTGTGGCAGGATCTAAGGTCAGAGCAGGAAATTATGTATGCGTTCGCTGCTATTGGTCCGTCGTCACTAACTAACCAACAGCAGCGATCACGTAGGCGATCACGTAGGCGGGACCACTGCGATTGGCTCCTGCACACTGAGCTGTGATAGCCTGCTGTCGGAAACAGCAAGCATCACAGCTCGATGAAACGCCGGGGGAAAATGGCAATGGATTTTCCCCTGGACGTACTATTCCGGCACTGAGCACGAACTATGCACTTAGCGCGACGAAATAGTACGTCGATGAGCGCGAAGGTGTTAATAAATAATTAGAATATAGTTTGCGCCAATATAAAAGTTGATTTTATATATTTTGCTGCATCTGAAAAAAAACATACAGGCGAATGTTTGGAAATATTGTCAGTTCATGTATTACCGCATGGTGGCGGTTCAAAGGGTTAAAACTACCAGACAGATTCCCATTAAATATACTATGAATTGAAAACAATTCCATCAGCCCTGCAATTTTGTTATTATAAATATATCCTATATAATTACAGTACCAGAACCAAGCTCATACATATATAGGGCACCAAAAGCAAGCTCAGCATATAAATACAACTCCAGAACCAAACTCAGTACATATATACAACACCAGAACCAAGCTCAGTACATATATACAGCACAAGAACAAAGCTCAGCATATATATACAACACCAGAACCAAGCTCAGTACATATATACAACACCAGAACCAAGCTCAGTACATATATACAGCACCAGAACCAAGATCAGTACATATATAAAGCACCAGAACCAAGCTCTGTACATATATACAGCACAAGCACAAATACAGCTGAATTTAGTGCAACCCCTGCCGTATAGGTTTGTACGGCGTTAAACTAATCCTCCCAGCATGGCCCTAATAACGGTAAGGATATGCTTGGAGTTGCTGATCCACAAAAAAAAATTGTATCATAATCATACCACCTATCATCTCGCTGCAGATCATACAGTGAATACAGTACTGATTAGACAGGAAAAAAAATAGAAGCAGATGATCCAGCGCAGTAAAGTTAAAATACAACGTTGCTCCAATTTTATTTTGATTCCTTAACCCCTTCGCGCCATTTCACGTACAGTTACGTGATGGGAGATGGCCTTTTCGCGCATCTCCACGTAACTGTACGTGATGGAGATGAAGCTGGCTCAGGAGCTGAGCCAGCGACATCACCGCCGGGTGACAGCTGTATGTTACAGCTGGCACCCTGAGGTATCGGCCAGGACCGGAGCTAGCCTCCGATCCGACCGATTAACCCCTCACATGCTGCGTTCAATAGAGATCGCAGCATGTGAGGAGTTTATAGCCATCGGCACCCCAGCAACGTGATCGCTGGGTTGCCGGTGGCTGCAAAGGCGATTGGAGGGCTAATGCTTACCTCCCGATCAGCCTGTAACGGAATCCTCCTATGCCCCGTCGTCGGCGGGGCCCAGGAGGCTTCCGGTACCATCGGCAAGATGGCGCCGGCTCAGCTTCCGGCTCAGAAGCTGAGCCGGCGTCATCAGCAGTGGGTGTCCGCTGTATGTTACAGCGGACACGCCGATCTATCGGCAGGAACCGGAGCTAGCTCCGATTCCTGCCATTAACACCTTCAATGCAGCGATTCAATGCAATCGCTGCATCAAAGTGGTTTGTATGCAATCGGCAGCCTTTCCATGCGATGGCAAGGCTGGCGACTGCTACTATGGCAACAGGATGCCTAACAATGGCTTCCTATCTGCCATTACGTTAGCCGATTAGGCCCCGCCCGGAGGCGGAGCCTGATCGGCTTGCTGTCAGTGAACAACTGACAGTTCTAATACATTGCACTACATAGGTAGTGCAATGTATTAGAACATCAAACAAACAGTTGGACCTTCAAGTCCCCTAGTGGGACTAAAGAAAAGTGTAAAAAAAGTAAAAATAAAAGTTGTAAAACATACAATAAAAGTTTCAAATAATAACACAAAACACAATCGCCCTTTTTCCTTTATCAAGTCATATATTATTGAAAAAAATAATAAAGGCATACATATTTGGTATCGCTGCGACCGTAACGACCTGAACTATAAAAATATTATGTTATTTATTCCGCACAGTGAACGCCGTAAAAAAAAAAACTAAAAAATACTGACATAATTGCTATTTTTTGGTCACTTTGTCTTCCAAAAATTTTAATAAAAAGTGATCAAAAAGTTGCATGTACCTAAAAATGGTGCCTATAAAAACTATAACTCATCTCGCTAAAAATAAGCCCTCATACAGCTCCGTCAACGAAAAATGTAAAACCGTTATGGCTCTCACAACATGGCGACAGAAAAAATCTATTCTCTTTACAAAAGTTATTTTATTGTGCAAAAAGTTGTAAAACATAAAAAAGTGCTATAAATTAGGTATTACCGGAATCGGACTGACCCGCAGAATAAAGGTAACATGTAATTTATAACACGTGGTGAACACTGTATAAAAAGAACTAAAAAAATATGCCAGAATTGCTGTTTTTTGGTCACCATGCCTCCCAAATAAAAAAGGATAACAGGTGATCAAAATGTCGCATGTACCCCAAAATGGTACCAATAAAAACTACAGCCCGTCCCGCAACAAACCAGCCGTCATACCACTACGTCTATGAAAAAATAAAATTAGTCAAGGCACCAATAAATCAGGAAAGAAAAATATGTAGTTGTGCCGGCTCGAGGGGAACATTTCTTCTGTTTCAAGTGGCGAATTATCAAGGCCCCTAAAATTAGGGAACCAGGAAGGGGAGGGCCCAAACATATCTTCTGGAAGTGAGGGTGCCCGTATTATACCAGGACAACACTTTCCCAGCAAAATTCCCCAAACTTCAAAGGTGCGGATTGTGGACCAAAAGGGGAATAAGTAAAGACCATTTATTAGTGCGACACCGGCCTGTGCAGAAAGGATTGTCTCACAGCATAACACACATCTATGGATTATTTTATTGTTTTTTTTTTACCCCACTATACCACCTGACTATGCCCCTTATATACTCCGCCTGCCTTACATGTACCCCGACATTATAAACGGAAACACCAGTAAGACTCAAAACAAAACTACTACAAGCAAAATCCACGCTCCAAAAGCCAAATGGCGCTACCTCCCTTCTGAGCCCTACAGTGTGCCCAAACAGCAGTTTACTTCCACATATATGGCATCACCATACCCGGGAGAACCCTTTTAACAATTTTTGGGGTGTGTATCTCCAGTGGCACAAGCTGGGCGCCACATATTGGCATATCTATTGAAAAAACATTTTCACTCTGCAATATCGAGTGCACACCAATTTCTGCCAATCACCTGTGGGGTTAATATGCTCACTACAGCCCTAGGTGAATACCTTGAGGGGTGTAGTTTCCAAAATGAGGTCACTTCTGGGGGGTTTCCACTGTTTTGGTCCCACAGGGACTTTGCAAATGCGACATAGCGCCCAGAAACCAATCCAGCAAAATCTGTACTCCAAAAGCCAAATGGCGCTCCTTCCCTTCTGAGCCCTACTCTGTGCCCAAACAGCAGTTTATGACCACATATGTGGTATTGCCGTACACAGGAGAAGTTGCTTTACAAGTGTTGGGGTGCTTTTTTTCATTTATTTGTTGAGAATATGAAACATTTTCAGCTAAAACTACGTCTTATTGAAGAAAAAGGATTTTTTTTATTTTCACTGCCCAATTCTAATAAAATCTATGAAACACCTGTGGGGTCAAAATGCTCACTACACCCCTAGATGAATTCCTCAAGGGGTGTAGTTTCGTGAATCGAGTCACTTTTGGGGAGTTTCCACTGTACTGGTACCTTAGGAGCTTTGCAAAAGTGACATGGTGTCAAGAAACCAATCCAGCAAAATCTGTGCTCCAAAAGCCAAATGGCGGTCCTTCTCTTCTGATCCTTGCCGTGTGCCCAAACAGCAGTTTATGACCACAAATTGGGTATTGCCGTACTCCAGAGAAGTTGCTTTACAAATGTTGGGGTTCTTTTATTCCTTTATTTGTTGAGAAAATGAAAAATTTTGAGCTAAAGCTACGTCTTATTGGAAAAAAGTTTTTTTTTTTATCTTCACTGCCCAATTCTAATAAAATCTATGAAACCCCTGTGGGTTCAAAATGCTCACTACACCTCTAGATGGATTCTTCAAGGGGTGTAGTTTCCTAAATGGAGTCACTTTTTTGGTGTTTTCACTGTTTTGGTCCCTTAGGGGCTTTGCAAATGTGACGTGGTCTCCACAAACCATTCCTGCTAAATTTGATCTCCAAAAGACAAATGGCGCTCTTTCCCTTCTAAGCTCCGCCGTGTGTCCAAACAGCCGTTTATGACCACATGCGGGGTATTGTTTTACTCGGGAGAAATTGCTTTACAAAAGTAGTGGTGCATTTTCTCCTTTTAGTCCTTGTGGAAATTAGAAAAAATTTGCTAAACCTACATTTTCTTTGAAAGAATGTAGATTTTCATTTTCACGGCCTACTTCCAATAATTTCTGCAATAAACCTGCGGGGTCAAAATGCTAACTATACCCCTAGATAATTTCCACAAGGGGTGTAGTTTCCAAAATGGGGTCACTTTTGGGCGATTTCCACTGTTTTGGCGCCGCAAGAGCCTTTCAGACCCGACATGGAGCCTAAAATATTTTCTAATAAAAAGGAGGCCCCAAAATCCCCTAGGTGTTCCTTTGTTTCTGAGGCCGGTGCTTCAGTCAATAAGTGCAGTAGGGACACATGTGGGGTATTTCTAAAAACTGCAGAATCTGGGCAATAGATATTGAGTTGCATTTCTTGGGTAAAACTTTCTGTGTTACAAAAAAAATAGATGAAAAATGAATTTCTGCAAAAAAAAAAAGAAATTTGAACATTTCACATCTACTTTGCCTTAATTCCTGTGAAACATCTAAAGGGTTAATAAACTTTCTAAATGCTGTTTTGAATACTTTGAGGGGTGAAGTTTTTAAAATGGGGTGACTTATCGAGGGTTTCTAATATATAAGGCCCTAAAATCCACTTCACAACTGAACTGGCCCCTGTAAAAATAGCCTTTTGACATTTTCTTGAAAATGTGAGAAATTGCTGCTAAAGTTCTAAGCCTTGTGATGTCATAGAAAAAGAAAAGGATGTTCAAAAAACGATGCCAATCTAAAGTAGACATATGTGGGATGTTAATTAGCAACAATTTTGTGTGGTATTACTATCTGTCTTACAAGCCGATACATATAAATTTAGAAAAATGCAAATTTTTGAAATTTTTCGCTAAATATTGGTGTTTTTCACAATTAAATACTTAATGTATCGAGCAAATTTTGCCAGTAACATAAAGTCCAATGTGTCATGAGAAAACAATCTCAGAATCGCTTGGATAGGTAAAAGCATTCCGGAGTTATTACCACATAAAGTGACACATGTCAGATTTGAAAAAATAGGCTGTGTCCTTAAGGCCAAAACAGGCTCAGTCCTTAAGGGGTTAAAAGAGGATAGTTCCCAGATGCAAGGGTAAACACATTGGTTTAATGCTTACGCGTTTCAGACGTATACAACGTCCTTCCTCATGGCTTGTTTGCTAACAAGATCGTGTTAGAGCGAGGTTTATATCCGGTTACCAACAGGTGGAAATGAGTTCTGTCCAGCAGAATGATGCTGAAACGCAAAGCAGGTCCCAAGAAACCACGTCAGCAGCCTGGAAATTGACCATATACTCCACCGGTGTAAGGTAAGTAATTACCACTAACTCGTTTAGGAATACAGAATGTTATATGTTTATAGTTGTATAGTGGACAAAAATTATATATGTTCGTGTTTGGTTATCGGATATGAACCTCGTCTGTAATAGTACTCACATCATATTATTAAAATAGAATTCACGCTAAAAAATATGTAAGTCTAGGTAAACATGTTAAAACAATACAAAAACTGGAACATACATTGGTCTTCATAGGGAATTATTTTTGGGACTATCAATACGATAATACAGCCTCTAATGAGCAGTTGATATGTAAAGGGAAGGGCTGGTTGATGTACGCAGTTCGATATTAGTTACAGGATGTAAAAATATTGATTAATTGATTAATTTTATTTTATGTTACCTGTAAGTTTATAACTAATAGTGAAACATCAATTCTTTTCTCAGGTTTAGACCTTTAGGAAACCTGGTCTTTAATGTAAATATCCAGTATGCTTCCCGTGATAAGATTTTATGTTTGATGTTTCCCCCTCGACTTGGAGTTTTAACCTTTTCTATGGCATAACATCCCAACTTTGTGATAGTTCTATTATGTTTTATTATGAAATGTTTTGCAACATTAGAGATGTTTGTAAGGTTTGGGGTTCTTATGTAGCCCAAATGCTCTAAAATTCTAGTTTTAACGCTCTCTTACAGCCTCTTGCACTGAGAACCCCAGGCTATCTACGTGACACTCGAGATGGTCTACGCTCATTCCATGATAAAAAATGTGATAAAACATTTTCATGACTTAGCTGCGATCTTACCTCACTTTATACTAGCATCCCACATGATGTAGCATTTAGAGCGTTAGGACACCATCTTTCTAAACATAGTACCTACAGTCACGAGTTACAATTATATATACTAGAGGTTTTTATGACACATAATTTTTTTCAATCGGATGGTTTGTTTTACTTACAACTAAGGGGAGTTCTCACCATCTTTGGCCAACCTTGTGATGGCCTGGTGGGAGGAATTAACGATATTCTCAAGTGATAATCCTTTTGGAGGGTCTATCAATTAGTACGGCAGATACATCGATGACCTCTTATTTATTCATTGAATCTTAGATTTACCTATTCCCTGGAAGAAGACACTATTCAGTTCATGGATTTGGAATTAAGGGGACATGAAGGGGAAAGAATGGTACTGTATTACGCTCTGGATTTGGCAAAGGAAAATCCGCACGTAATAGGTATCATGTGCATGTGGCCTTACTCTTCAGAAAGAGGTTATGCAGCAGCCGCATTGTGTATATAAGAAATAATGTTCCCACTACTATAAATTGTAAATTGTAAAGAATATTGGGACTCACCCGTGGCCTTGTGCTTTTATATGGTCACAGAACTTCTTATAACGTCTGATATTCTTATAATTTACAGCAGGGGAAACATTATCCCATATAATATATACCAGCAGGTGAATTATCTACTGTCCACAAACTCGGAGAAAACTTATATTGTAATATTTTTTATGTCCAGTATGTATATATATATATATATATATAGAATTGGATCAGGGAATGGAAAAGGGAAAAGCATGTGATCTGTGAGAAAATTAATATATAACTTTTATTGTATTTACATTAAAAGAAAATGTGATTAAAAGGTCCAATGGTGCACTATGGTATGTGTGAGTGACCCCTCAATTCACATACCCTTGGCCATGAGCTATACAATAAGGTGGTGGTATATTATAACTGTCAAAATTGCTCCGTTGACAGTACTTAGTAGGTAGACTGTCAAGATGCCACAAATTGCATTGCAAATATTTAGAGCTAATGGGCTGTAGGCTACACCGATCACTTGGTCTGTTGGTAATTGCTGTATAACTAAGGTTGGGGTTAAATCTTGTTACACTATGTAACACACAGCGCAGCTGAGCCAGTAGAGGTATGCCTTGCTGCGTGTTAAGATTAATGTGTTGTTGTAAGAAGCGAGGTGAAGCCCTGCAAGACTCACTCCCCTGCGTTATTATTGATAGTATTGCAATGTGAACAGTCAGTTAACCGTGCCCTCACGCTGGTGTCCCTGCAGATCAGAGCAGCAGCGTGGGGAACGGCCGTGATTGAAAAGTGAAACCACTCTCAGCTGTCAGCCAAGAGACGGTGTGAAGGAATCATCCACAGGAGTGACTCTGCTGTCAAAGCAATCGTAAACAGTAGTGACCGTACTCAGCTGTCAGCCGAGAGACGGTATAATGATGACTGCCTGCAGATTGCCTATGTTATACAGCAGAGTAAACCCAGTGTGTACACTGGGTAAAGGCGGAGCGGTGAGGGCTCAAATTGAAACCCAACGTCACCCCGAGAACGACTTATCATGTGCGGCGGGGCTGCTGTCAAAACCCGTAGGTGAATGTAAGTCACCAGCGGGAGCGGGGCACAATGGCCAGATTGAAATTAGACACCCAGCTGATTGGAAGTTGCAGCAGGGCGCACTGCGGCCACAAGTGGAGGCAACAAGCAGACAGCTAGCAGCCGTAAGCGCACATGAAGAGATCGTAGAAATAGTGGATGAATAGTACTGAAGTCATGACAGCTAGGGCCAGGTAGTACACCAGAGGATTGTTTAAAATTTTTGCTAAGCACCCGACGCGCGTTTCGCCAGAATTCTGGCTTCTTCTAGGGGTGAAAAGCCGCCATTAAACCACCCTATAAATAGGGTTCTTGGTTGATTGACAGCCCCATTAGCCAATCAGAGACCTTGGTCTCGATTGGTATGGAAATACAAGTATTAATCATCAGAGTTTAAAGGAGAACATATGGCAGTGGCTATAGTACACCAAAAATATATGTCTGAGTTCAAATTAAATTGCTAACATGTCATGAGCCTTGCAAATATGCAGATGTCCATGAACACTAGAAAATGGGAGAGAAATTGGGGGGATTTACATCCTTAGTCCCCAATGTGTTATAAGGAGCAGCATTTTTGGAAGATTTTATGGGAAGATTTTTATATATATTTTTATTTATATTTTCCCATTATATTTTGATTATTGTTTATACTCTATCTACTTATTCTTATATTAATAAGAAGTAGCCAAAACCAAGGTTTTAATTTATTATAAGAAACAGGCAAAACCAAAATTTTCATTTAGTCCCGTGGGACTCACTGTCTTCATGTGGAAGATCCATTCGCTCTCCTTTTTAAGGAGTGCCTGATCTAGATTGCCCCTTCTGATGCCCAGATGTATTTGGCACAGGGCCCAACCCTTCAAGGAGGTCCAGTCAGAATTGTGTACGTCCCCAAAGTGTCTGGCTATTGGGGTTGGGTTAAATGGCTTGTTTTTGGTCTTACAATCCTTCATATTTTTTTCAAAATTGATTATTGAATTGATATGCTCGCGGATCCGTATGCGCAGTTCTCTTTTGGTTTTCCCAATATATTTGAGGCCACACGGGCATTCGAGACAATAAATCACACCAGGAGTGGAACATCTTATGTGATCTGTAATCCGATGGAGGTTACCTAGGGCATCTACAAATTCTTTTTTATCCACTAGTACCCGACAAGCTCTGCACATTCTACACGTATAGAAACCAGGACTGAGTACCTTATTACCTCTGTTTTTTCTTGAAAAGTGACTTTGTACCAAAATATTTGAAATGGTTTTAAATTTTCTGTATCCCAAGGAAACTTTATTGCCAAGAAGATTTTTAAGTACTGGGTCACTAAGTAAGATGTTCCAATGACGGTTCAGGATGTGCGTCATTTCATCCCAGTTTTCATTGTAATCTGTAATAAATCGTGGTTGGGGTTGTGCCGTGTTAACCCTAATTTTTGGGGTCAACAAGCTGTCACGATCGGTCCTCAGCGCCCAGTTATAGGCTTTCTTGATATTCCTGTTGCTGTAATTCCTGCTTGACAGCCTATTTTTTAATTCTGTTGCCCGCGTTTTGAAGAGCTGGAAGGTAGAGCAATTCCGTCTAAGGCGCAAGAACTCACCCTTTGGTATGCCTCTAATGGTGTTAACAGAGTGTGCACTTGTTGCATCCAAAAGGCTATTTGTGGCTGTTTGCTTGCGGTAGAGGTCTGTCTCAATTGTACCTTGTACCTTGCTCATTGGTGAATAGCCTCACATCCAGGAAGGGGATTGATTGCTGGTCATATGTAAGAGTTAGTCTAAGATTGAAATTGTTGGTATTTAAAACTCTTATAAACTCTTCAAGTTCTATAGAGGGACTGTTAGGGATCTGCCAGGTACTTCATCTAGGTATACTCCTGGGATTAATCAATCCACACCTGAGGCCAGACCTGTTCGACTGACACCATCTCCCACCAACCAGGGTGGCAGGCTCAGGAGTGGGAGAGCCTATCGCGGCCTGGTCTGTCGGAGTTAGCTCCGCCCCCTGTCCTTTATTACCTGCCCTGTTCTCTCCCTCAGTGCTTGTAATTCTTTTGGATTCCTGGCCCCACTGCTGCTTGCTCCAGCCTGCTTCTGCCGTGCTTCTGCCTTGCTGCAGTTCTGCTTGACCTGCTTTGCTTTGCCCCTGGCTTGCTTCTGTCTCCTTGCCCGCTTGGGTGTACTCACTTCGTCCTGGTCCTGACTGTCCGTTCGCCGCTCCGTTTCCTCGTGGCGTTCCGTGGCTACTGCCCCTTCCCTTGCATGTTCCCTGTTTGTTTTCCTGTGCACTTAGACAGCGTAGGGACCGCCGCCCAGTTGTACCTCGTCGCCTAGGGCAAGTCGTTGCAAGTAGGCAGGGACAGGGCGGTGGGTAGATTAGGGCTCACTTTCCCTTCACCTCCTTCCGGCCATTACATAATTACAAGCCCTTACCTAGTCTACCATTTCTCCTACGCTGACGCTATCATGGACCCCCTTGAGACCCTGGCCCAGCAGATGCAGGGCCTCTCCCTACAGGTCCAGGCCCTGGCCCAAAGGGTCAATCAGGGTGACGCTGCTTTAGTAGTACCCCTCACCTCACCTCTAGAACCCGACCTCAAGTTACCTGACCGGTTCTCAGGGGACCGTAAGACGTTTCTCTCCTTCCGGGAGAGTTGCAGACTGTATTTCCGCCTAAAGCCCCACTCCTCAGGTTCCGAGAACCAGCGGGTGGGTATCATCATATCCCGACTCCAGGAAGGGCCCCAAGAGTGGGCCTTCTCCTTGGCTCCTGACGCCCCTGAACTTTCCTCTGTTGATCGTTTTTTCTCTGCCCTCGGACTCATTTACGACGAGACTGACAGGACTGCCTTAGCCGAGAGTCAGCTGGTGACCTTACGTCAGGGTAGGAGACCGGTTGAGGAATACTGTTCTGATTTTAGGAAGTGGTGCGTAGCTTCTCAGTGGAACGATCCGGCCCTAAGGTGCCAGTTTAGGTTAGGATTATCTGACGCCCTGAAGGATCTGCTGGTTAGCTACCCCTCGTCTGACTCCCTTGACCAGGTTATGGCCCTAGCAGTACGACTTGACCGACGTCTCAGGGAACGTCAGCTAGAACGCTTCAGTGTGCTCCCCTCTGACTTTTCTGCGATCCCCCCCGAGGTCCCGTCTCCTCGCCCCTCCACGGAGGACTCGGAGGTACCTATGCAACTCGGGGCCTCCATGTCCCCTCGACAACGTAGGGAGTTTCGCAGAATGAATGGTCTCTGCTTCTACTGTGGGGACGACAAGCATCTACTGAACACCTGTCCCAGGCGCAAGAATAAGAAGCCGGAAAACTTCCGCGCCTAAGTGATCATCGGGGAGGTCACTTGGGCGCACAGGTATTTCCCGTTAATGTGAAACGCAATAACATTTTGCTTCCCTTTCAGGTCTCGTTTGCTGGCCGGGCTGCCACGGGCAGTGCTTTCGTGGATTCAGGGTCATCTGCTAATATCATGTCTGCGGAATTTGCTATGTCTCTAAAGATGCCTTGTATTGATTTACCTTATCCTATCCCTGTAGTAGGAATCGACTCAACTCCCCTTGCTAATGGTTATTTTACTCAGCATACTCCTGTTTTTGAACTCCTTGTTGGCTCCATGCATTTGGAGCAGTGCTCTGTACTGGTGATGCAGGGATTATCGTCTGATCTGGTTTTAGGCCTTCCCTGGTTGCAGTTGCATAATCCCACGTTTGATTGGAATACTGGGGATCTCACCAAATGGGGTAATGAATGTCTTATGTCATGTCTTTCTGTTAACTCTATTTCTCCCCGGGAGGAGGTAAACACGCTTCCTGAGTTTGTTCAGGACTTCGCCGATGTGTTTTCTAAGGAGGCCTCCGATGTGTTGCCCCCCCATAGAGATTACGATTGCGCTATCGATTTGGTGCCTGGTGCCAAGCTTCCTAAGGGGAGGATATTTAATCTTTCATGTCCTGAACGTAAAGCTATGAGGGAATATATCCAAGAATGCCTGGCCAAGGGTTTCATTCGCCCCTCGACTTCTCCTGTAGGTGCTGGCTTCTTCTTCGTGGGGAAGAAGGATGGTGGTCTTAGGCCGTGCATTGATTATCGTAACCTGAATAAGGTCACCGTAAGGAACCAGTACCCACTTCCTTTGATTCCGGATCTTTTTAATCAGGTTCAGGGAGCCCAATGGTTCTAAGTTCGATCTACGGGGGGCATATAACCTTATCCGCATCAAAGAGGGGGATGAGTGGAAAACTGCGTTCAACACACCCGAGGGTCATTTCGAATACCTGGTCATGCCCTTTGGGTTGTGTAATGCCCCTGCTGTCTTCCAGAATTTTATTAATGAAATCCTGAGAGAGTACCTGGGTAATTTTCTTGTTGTGTACCTTGATGACATACTGGTGTTTTCCAAGGACTGGTCCTCCCACGTGGAGCATGTCAGGAAGGTGCTCCAGGTCCTTCGGGAGAATAATCTGTTTGCTAAGACTGAAAAATGTGTCTTTGGGGTACAGGAGATACCATTTTTAGGGCAAATCCTCACTCCTCATGAATTCCGCATGGACCCTGCCAAGGTTCAGGCTGTGGCGGAATGGGTCCAACCTGCCTCCCTTAAGGCGTTACAGTGTTTTTTAGGGTTCGCCAACTATTACAGGAGATTTATTGCCAACTTCTCGGTCGTCGCTAAGCCTCTTACGGACCTTACCCGCAAGGGTGCTGATGTCCTCCATTGGCCCCCTGAGGCCGTCCAGGCCTTTGAGACCCTCAAGAAGTGCTTTATCTCGGCCCCCGTGCTGATTCAGCCCAACCAAGAGGAGCCATTTATTGTGGAGGTTGACGCTTCCGAGGTGGGAGTGGGGGCCGTCTTGTCCCAGGGTACCAGCTCCCTCACCCATCTCCGCCCCTGTGCTTACTTCTCTAGGAAGTTTTCGCCCACGGAGAGTAACTATGATATTGGCAACCGCGAACTTCTAGCCATTAAATGGGCTTTTGAGGAGTGGCGGCACTTCCTGGAGGGGGCCAGACACCAGGTAACGGTCCTTACGGATCACAAGAATCTGGTTTTCCTAGAATCGGCCCGGAGGCTTAATCCTAGACAAGCTCGGTGGGCACTATTCTTTACCAGATTTAATTTCTTGGTTACCTATAGGGCTGGGTCCAAGAATATTAAGGCTGATGCTCTGTCACGTAGTTTCATGGCCAATCCTCCTGAGAAGGATCCTGCTTGTATTTTACCCCCTGGTATAATCGTCTCTGCCACGGATTCTGATTTAGCTTCTGATATCGCGGCTGATCAGGGTGCAGCTCCCGGGAACGTCCCTGGGGACAAACTGTTTGTTCCCCTGCAATACCGGCTGAGGGTACTCAGGGAAAACCATGACTCCGCTCTATCTGGTCATCCTGGCATCTTGGGCACCAAACACCTCATTACCAGAAACTATTGGTGGCCTGGGTTGCCTAAAGACGTTAGGGCTTACGTCGCCGCTTGTGAGGTTTGCGCTAGGTCCAAAACCCCTAGGTCCCGACCTGCGGGCCTACTACGTTCCTTGCCCATTCCCCAGAGACCTTGGACCCATATCTCCATGGATTTTATCACCGATTTGCCTCCATCTCAGGGCAAGTCGGTGGTGTGGGTGGTAGTCGACCGCTTCAGCAAGATGTGCCACTTTGTGCCCCTTAAGAAGCTACCTAACGCCAAGACGTTAGCTTCTTTGTTTGTGAAACACATCCTGCGTCTCCATGGGGCCCCAGTCAATATCGTTTCTGACAGAGGGGTACAATTTGTTTCCTTATTTTCGAGAGCTTTTTGTAAAAAGTTGGAGATTGATCTGTCCTTCTCCTCCGCCTTCCATCCCGAAACTAATGGCCAAACGGAAAGGACCAACCAATCCCTGGAACAATATTTAAGGTGTTTCATCTCTGACTGTCAATTCGATTGGGTCTCATTCCTTCCCCTTGCTGAATTTTCCTTGAATAACCGGGTCAGTAACTCGTCAGGGGTCTCCCCGTTTTTCTGTAATTTCGGGTTTAACCCAAGATTCTCCTCCGTCTCCCCTGGTTGTTCCAATAATCCTGAGGTAGAGGATGTTCATCGGGAACTGTGCACCGTCTGGGCCCAGGTTCAGAAGAACCTAGAGGCGTCCCAGAGCGCACAAAAGATTCAGGCGGATAGTAGACGTTCTGCTAACCCCCGGTTTGTCGTCGGGGATTTGGGCTGGTTGTCGTCCAGGAACTTGCGCCTTAAGGTCCCGTCCAGGAAGTTTGCTCCCCGATTTATTGGACCTTATAAGATCATTGAAGTCCTCAACCCTGTATCCTTCCGTCTGGAGCTCCCCCCATCATTTCGCATACATGACGTCTTCCATGCCTCCCTCCTTAAACGCTGCTCCCCGTCCTGGTCCCCCTCGAGGATACCTCCTGTTCCCGTTCTCACCCCTGAGGGGGTGGAATTCGAGGTGGCCAAGATTATGGACAGTAGGATGGTCCAGGGCTCCCTCCAGTACCTGGTCCATTGGAGAGGATACGGGCCGGAGGAGAGGACTTGGGTACCTGCCCGTGATGTTCACGCTGGGGTATTGATCAGGAGGTTCCACCTTCTCTTCCCCACTAAACCGGGTCCCCTTAGTAAGGGTCCGGTGGCCCCTCATAAAAGGGGGAGTACTGTTAGGGATCTGCCAGGTACTTCATCTAGGTATACTCCTGGGATTAATCAATCCACACCTGAGGCCAGACCTGTTCGACTGACACCATCTCCCACCAACCAGGGTGGCAGGCTCAGGAGTGGGAGAGCCTATCGCGGCCTGGTCTGTCGGAGTTAGCTCCGCCCCCTGTCCTTTATTACCTGCCCTGTTCTCTCCCTCAGTGCTTGTAATTCTTTTGGATTCCTGGCCCCACTGCTGCTTGCTCCAGCCTGCTTCTGCCGTGCTTCTGCCTTGCTGCAGTTCTGCTTGACCTGCTTTGCTTTGCCCCTGGCTTGCTTCTGTCTCCTTGCCCGCTTGGGTGTACTCACTTCGTCCTGGTCCTGACTGTCCGTTCGCCGCTCCGTTTCCTCGTGGCGTTCCGTGGCTACTGCCCCTTCCCTTGCATGTTCCCTGTTTGTTTTCCTGTGCACTTAGACAGCGTAGGGACCGCCGCCCAGTTGTACCTCGTCGCCTAGGGCGAGTCGTTGCAAGTAGGCAGGGACAGGGCGGTGGGTAGATTAGGGCTCACTTTCCCTTCACCTCCTTCCGGCCATTACAGGGACCATTCCAGATGAGTAATATGTCATCTATGAATCTTCGCCAGATGTTAATCCTAGATGTGAATTTGTCCATTTCGGGACAGAAAACATGACATTCTTCCCACCAGCCTAGATATAAATTGGCAAAGGTGGGTGCCACTGCAGCTCCCATGGCTGTTCCACGTAGCTGCAGGTAGAACCTGCCATCAAAAAGGAAATAGTTATGTTTCAGGATAAACATAAGTGCACGTAGGACGAAGTCTCTCCGAGATGAGTTGTAACCTTCCCTTCTCTGCAGGAAGAATTCCACCGCTGTACAGCCTACCTTGTGGTCTATGCTCGTATAGAGAGACTCCACATCACATGTGGTGAGCCATTCGTTCTCCTCCAGGGAGCTACCATTGAGGTCTTTAAGGAGCTGCATGGTATCCCTGGTGTGGGAGGGCAACTGGTATACCAATTTGCGTAGTTCTTCATCTAACCAGTGATTACATTTCTCAGTCAGATTCCCCACACCAGAGACAATAGGCCTCCCTGGAGGGTTGGTGGAGTTTTTATGCACTTTAGGAAGGAGATAGAACGTGGCAATTCTAGGGTATTGAACCCTCATATAATCTCTCTCTTTGGCGGTTATAGCCCCTCCTTCAAAACCATCCTGGATCATGTTATTATATTCCGTGAGGAATTGTTCTGTTGGGTCTCCCCATAGTGGCCGATAACAAACTTTGTCCAATAATTTCTTTTTTTGCTTCCTGTACGTATTTTTCCTTGGACCAGATGACCACATTACCCCCCTTATCAGAATTTTTAAAAACAACATCATCCCATTTACGCATTTCATAAAGTGCCCGTTCTTCATCTGGGCTAAGATTGTGAGATAGCCATTGGCCAGAGAGTGACAATAGGTCCTGTGACACTAGGTCAATGAAGACTTTGATTGCAGGGCAACCGTCCAAGGATGGCATGATTGAGGTCTTAGATTTAACTTTAGATTTTTTGTGAGAAATTGTAATAAGGGGGCCGGGACCAGGCTCAAAGGGCTGTGTAGAATTTTCAAGCAGAAGTTCCTCCAGGTCTTCCAATGTATTGAATTCTATTTCTGAGAGGCACTCTGCACCGACAGTATTGGACTGTTTGCTGCTTGTATTTTTAATTTGTCTATTATACATTTTCTGATAGAACAGTTTGCGTCCAAAGAGGTGAAGGTCTTTAATGACTGTGAATTTGTTTAATTTAGTTGTTAGGCAGAAGTTGAAAACTTTTCTGAGGACTGAAGTTTGAAAATCCGTGAGGACATGCCTAGAGAGATTGATGACCCTCAGGCATTCCTCACTAGGATTTACATTACTGAGATTCATTTTTTGTAGGGTCTCTGAGATTCTTTCCTCCACTGTTGGGAGCCCCTGAAACCCCACCGCCCTCTGTCCCGTAAAAAAGGGACTTCGGTGGCGGTGTTATTGATTATCCTATTGGGATTCCTATTTTTACTCGGTTGTCTACCCTGAGTTGGCTGTGGGTCCATATCTGAGTCTGAGGCATCTGTCCCATCTGTCCCGGTATCGGAAAATTCATGTGGGTCCGTTGACTCTGGGTAAGTTCTTATATTGGTTGGTCTGCCACTTGGGAACCTCTGGGACCTCTTCTTACCCCAATCGTAGATTTCTCCTCTGGAGAAGTCTGCCTTGTCTCGTGCATATTTTTTCCTTTTCCGATTTTTGATTTTGACTTCAACTAAATCTACATAATCTAATGTTTTCTTGAAAACCTCTGCAAATTGTATTGAATACACAGTATATATAGAAAAAAAGCAAAGGATTGCAGCAGCACTGTGAACAAATGCCTGACTAGGCTGGTGCAAAGCTTCAAAAATAAAGGAGTGATCTCTCCTTATATGTTAGATATCCAAAAAAGAGAACGTGAAGCAGCACTCAAATAAAGTGAATTTATTCATCCAACATGGAACCACAAAGTTTCACCTCCTCTATGAAGGCATTTTCAAGTCTATATACATATTGTATTCTAACAGATGACAACTTTCCATTCCGCTATATGGAGTCATTATTTAGCAGAAAGTAACATGGCTGCCTGACTATAGTGATGTCACAAAGCTAATATCAGGGTTTAAGGTCACTTATTATGAGAGGGTGTGGTCAATCAAGTGATGTCACAGAGCTAATATCAGGGTTGGGGGTCACTGATTATGAGAGGGTGTGGTCACTGTAGTGATGTCACAGAGCTAATATCAGGGTTGGAGGTCACTTATTATGAGAGGGTGAGGTCACACTCACATATGATGTCATAATGACAATCACATATGATGTCATAATGACATGAAGTTATGTAAACCCTGAGCACTGTGACATCAGCGCCATTTCCTGAGTTGATGCTTTTGCTGACACTTCATTTTGGTTCCGGAAGAGCGAACTAGTTTGTACTGCACATCTAGTATTTACTTCCCGAGCATCTTATTGATCCTTGATCAGGGCCCAATAACACTGGGGCCACCTGAGAACATAGTTCTCGAATTTTCCATCAACCCAGGCTCAGGTAACTAAGCCATGAGTTCCCGAGAGCTGCGTCAGCTGACTGCTGACAATGATGCATGGCTGAGCCGACCTGAAAATCAAGGTAAGTGAAATTTTTGGGGAGAGACAGACAATATTCCCACCCTGTAAGAGCTTTCTTGGGAGGGGTTATCCCTGGGGTCTGTTGGGCAATGTTTTAGGACAAAAAGCATCCTTATATTTCTATTCCTTGGGGGCGGTTCTACCTTCAGTCCAGTTGACACCCCTGCCTTGTGACGTCTATACTGGGCAGGTTTACTCAGCCCATAGTGGAATTGATCTATGCTATAGGGTTCCCCTCTTCCTAAACCCCATAACAGCAGGGTCCGACCCTATGGCCTAAAACTATTTGATAAAAACGTGTAAAATTATAATTAATTATAACCTCTTTATAGGTCAGGCCATTTTTATTCAAAGACTCAGGTCTTCCCAAGGAGAACAGGGAAGACCTTCTAACACAGATGAAGTCACTGAGAGAAGAGAGAGACGGGTCAGAGTTCCTCTGCGGCGCAGGGGACAAGAAGAGAGCAGGGAAAGAAGCCGCTCTCCACTAAGACCCGTCCCTGCGGAGCCCTTCAGAATAACAGGAGAGAATAGAAGGGATGACGGCCGTCAAGCAAGTGGATCTGAAACCAGCACCACTGGATTTGAAATCAGACAGCCGATTGCCATTCCACTCCACTGCAGACCCATAGAGGTACCAGCTTCGAGCAGACCTCCTGCCGTGATGACACCACCGCCACAGCCAATGCCACAGGTGCAGCCACCACCACCTGCACAAAACCTACCTCTGCAGGGAAGACGGCAGCCTAGGCCCAGAGGGAGAGCGCTGCAAATTCATAACCTCCCAACAAGGAATATATTATCTCCGGAGGAGGCAGAGTCATGTGTCATCTGCATGACTGAGTATGAGACCGAGGAGCTGGTCACAGTGCTACCATGTACCCATACCTTCCATCAGGGCTGCATCTCTACCTGGCTCCGCACCAACCCTCAGTGCCCCCTGTGCCGTAGCCACTGCTTCCAATGAAGCACCAAAAAAAACAATTTAAAGATCACAAAAACAACGGATGGTAAGTCCCCTATAATTCCCTCTTCTGTCTCCGTCCTATGAGATGTACATTGTATGTAACATAGAAATAATTTACATTTTCTTTTGTTCCAGAAAGAGTCTCCAAGTCTAGAAAAAAAAAAGGAATTGGATCAGAACGACCAAAACTACAAGTAACTAAAGACATCATGGTCCGAGGATTCCTCATCTTCTTCATAGGAACACTGATCCCATCATGTGCGGTGATCCTGATAACTGCGACATCTCCAGACTCGGATGTTGTCATATATTCCATCCATTGTCAAATTATTCAGAAATATAAAAAATATTTACCATCTTTATATCTGGTGTGTAGAGTTATTGTTTACTAAATATATCATAATACAGCACAGCTGCTGCAGAACATCATAATACACACAGCAGCTGCTGCAGAACCTCATAATACACACCACAGCTGCTGCAGAACCTCATAATACACACCTCAGCTGCTGCAGAACCACATAATACACTCCTCAGCTGCTGCAGAACCTCATAATACACACCTCAGCTGCTGCATTACATCATAATACACACCACAGCTGTTGCAGAACCTCATAATACACACCTCATCTTCGGCAGAACCTCATAATACACTTTTCAGCTGCTACAAAACATCATAATACACACCACAGCTGCTGCAGAACCTCATAAGGAACCTCCTTAGGATAGTCCATCAATAATAGATCGTGGGGGTCCGACTGTAGGCACCCCCGCCAATCATCTGTTTGAAAGGGCCGCAACACTCGCACAATTAAAAAACCCGGTTGACCCCTTTAACGTTTTAGATGCCGTGATCAATAGCGACCGCAGCATCTCAGTGGTTTCAGAGGGAGGGGGCTCCCTTTGTCAATCCATCAGCGACAGATCGCAGGGTGCCAATGGTTGTCATGGCAGCTGTGTGCCTAACAAATGCTCCGAAATCTGCCTTCAGTGTATGCCTATTAGGCCCTGTCAAAAACACGATGCACTGACAGGCACAATAAACTGCCAGGCACAATTCACCGACAGGCACGATACACCAACACGCACAATTCACTGACAAGCACGATACACCAACACGCACAATTCACTGACAAGCACGATACACCAACACGCACGATACACGAACAGACACAAAACACGGACAGGGACAATACAGCACCAGGGGATGTCTCTCTATATAACTACATAGACTAGGCACTGAGGTGTACCTGCATCTATAGGACGCAGATACAATTTAATGGATCACTAGCGCTGGTAGGGCAAGGAACTTTAGCTCCTTGCCCTGCCATTGAGCGCTTTCCAATTACACAAGCAACGCGGTGATGTCATTGAGCCGCTTGCATTTTTCAATTCCAGCAGACCTGGTCAGAAAAGACCAGGCCTGCGTTGCAAGAGGACAGCACGGTAATGGGATCAGGTGAGTATTTAAAGTTTTTTTGTTTTTTTCAGTTAACCCCTTCCCGCACCTTGACGTTAATGCACGTCAATGTGAGCAGTCACTTCGCGCACCTTGACGTGCAATAACGTCAGTGCTTTGACAGTTAACCGCCGCGCGGCGCTACACCGCAGCGGCGGTTAACTGTGCAGGGTGTCTGCCCTGCATTCCCCGTTGCCGATCAGCGGCCCATCGACGCTGATTTCGGCAGTTAACCCCTTAATTGCGGCGTTAAATTTTGAACGCCACAATTAAGGTGTTTAGCGCCGATCGGCTGCCCCCATGTGAAATCACGGGGGCTGGCGATGGTACCCATGGCAACCGGACGCCAGACAATGGCTTCCGGGCAGCCATGTACAGCGGCCTATGAGGACCACCTAGAGGGTGGTCATCGTAGGCTTCCTGTCAGTGTGACTGTGACGTCACAATGACAGTTAGAGTACATTACACTACGTGTGTAGTGTAATGTATTCCAGCAGCGATCAGAGCTGCAAGTCTAAGTGTCCCCTAGTGGGACAAGTGAAAAAAGTAAAAAAAGAATAAAAATGTTTTAAAAAAAGTGTAAAAATAAAAGTTATAAGTGATATAACCAAGAACTGCTTTTTTTCCTATAAGTAGTCTTTTATTATAGGAAAAAAAATGAACACGTAAAAAAAAAGTACACATATTTGGTATCACCGCGTTCGTAACGACCCCAACTATAAAACTATAATATTATTTTTCCCGCACGGTGAACAACGCAAAAAAAATAAACGAAAAACAATGCCAGAATCACAATTTTTTGGTCACCACCCCTCCCAAAATATACAATAAAAGGTGATCAAAAAGTCGCATGTACGCCAAAATAGTACCGATACAAACTACAACCTGTCCCGCAAAAAACAAGCCCTTACACAGATTTTTTTGACTGAAAACTAAAAAACTTACGGCTCTCAGAATATAGTGACACAAAAAATAAATTATTTTCTAAATAAGTTATGTTATTGCGCAAACGCTGCAAAACATAAAAAAACCTATATACATATGGTATCGCCGTAACCGTACCGACCCGCAGAATAAAATATAATGGTAATTTATAGCCCAGGGTGAACGCTGTAAAAAAAATCATTGTCAGAATTGATGGTTTTTGGTCACCTGGCTTGCCGAAAAATGGAATAAAAAGTGATCAAAAAAATGGCATGTACCCCAAAATGGTACCAATGAAAACTACAGATTGTCCCGCAAAGAATAAGCCCTCACACGGCTCCGGTGGTGAAAAAATAAAAAAAGTTCTGGCTCCCAGAATATGGCGATGCAAAAAGTGCAGTGTTCCAAAAGCGGATAAGATCAGGCGCTATTTATAAGTGCGACACTGGCCACATATCTGCGGATTATTATTTATTTACCCATTATTATACCCTCTTATTATGCCCTGATGTACTCTGCCCAGTCTACATTTGCCCCCACATTATAAACTCAAATACCAGCAAAACGCCAGAGCTACTACCAAGCAAAATCTGCGCTCCAAAAGCCAAATGGCGCTCCCCCCCTTCTGAGCCCTACAGCGTGCCCAAACAGCAGTTTACGTCCACCGATATGGCATCGCCATACCCGGGAGAACCCGGTTAAAATTTTATGAGGTATTTGTGGCACAAACTGGGCACAACATATAGTGCACTAAAATGGCACATCAGTGGAAAATTGTAATTTTCACTCTGCACCATCCGCTGCGCATTAGACCCTTCGCGCACCATGACTTAATAGCATGTCGTGGTGTGGGGGGTGATATATGGAGCGTCTCACGCGCTGAGCCCGCGCCATACGCTGCGGGTTTCAGCTGTGTATTACAGCTGATACCCGGGACTAACGGACAGAAACAGCGAACACGCTGTTACAGGTGCCTGTAAAAATGACAATATACTGCAATACATTAGTATTGCAGTGTATTCTACCAGTGATCTAACAATCGCTGGTTCAAGTCTCCTAGGGGGACTAATAAAATGTGTAAAAACAAAAGTAAATAGTTATTATTAGTGGAAAAAATTTAATAAATATTTAAAGTCCAAAAAGAAACCCTTTTCACATTTTTTCTCTAAAGTAATGTAAAAAAATAAATAAAAATACACAAAATTGGTATCGCTGCGTCCGTAAAAGTCCAAGCTATTATAATATACCATTATTGAACTCGCATGGTGAACGCCGTGAAAAATAAAGAATTTTAAACAGCAAAATCACAGTTTTTTGGTCACCTTCGCTCTACCAAAAAATGTAATAAAAAGTCTTATGTACCAAAAAATGGTACCAATAAAAACTACAGCTCGTCCCGCAAAAAATAAGCCCTCACACCTCCCTAGTGACGGAAAAATAAAAAAGTTGTGGCTCTCGGAATACGGGGAGGCAAAACAAAAAGGAAAAAGCAAAACATGGTTCAGTTCGGAAAGGGTTAATTACTTTCTAATGAAAAAAACATTTATGACCACATGTGGGGTATAGGCGTACTCGGGAGAAATTGCTTTACAAATGTTGGGGTGCATTTTCTCCTTTATCCTTTGTGAAATTGAAAAAATGCAACATTTTTGTGGAAATTATGTTGATATTAATTTTCACGGTCTAATTCTAATAAATTCTGCAAAAGACGTGTGGGGCCTAAATGCACACTATACCCCTAGATAGATTTCTTAAGTGGTGTAGTTTCTCAAATGGGGTTACTTTTGGGGGGCTTCCACTGTTTCGGTCTCAGTGGCTTTGCAAATTCGACATGACACCCAAAACTATTCCAGCTAAATTTGAGCTCCAAAAGCCAAATAGCGTTCCTTCCCTTCTAAGCCCCGGTGTGGGTCCAAACAGCAGTTTATTACCACATATGGGGTATTTACGTAATCAGGAGAAATTGCTTTACAAATGCTGGGGGGCTTTTTCTCCTTTATTCCTTGTAAAAATTAAAAATGTCTAAGTTCTTACAGAAAAAAAGTTGATTTTTACCTTTACAGACTAATTCCAATGAATTCAGCAAAACAACTGTGGGGTCAAAATGCTAACTTTACCCCTAGAAAAATTCCTTGAGGGGTGTAATTTCCAAAATGGGGTAAATTTTTGCTAATTTTCTCTAAATCTTGGTGTTTTTTACAAATAAATATTGAATTTATCGACCAAATTTTTTCCCTAACATAAAGTACAATATGTCACGAGAAAACAATCTCAGAATCACTTGGATAGGCAAAAGCATTCCGGAGTTATTACCACATAAAGTGACACGTCAGATTTGAAAAATCGGCTTCGTCCTGAAGGCCAAAACAGGCTCAGTCCTGAAGGGGTTAAGGGTATGTTCACACGCTGAATCAAAAACGTCTCAAAACATGGGGCTGTTTTCAAGGGAAAACAGCTCCTTATTTTCAGACGTTTTTGAAGCCACTCGCGATTTTGTGTATTTGTGTGTGGTATTATAATTAGAGATGCAATGTATGGCGCTATTATGTTATTATGTTTAGGGGTGTAGTGTATGGCACCATAAGAATTTTATCTTCATTTATCTACCTCTAATCAGTACTGTAGTCACAGAATGATCCGCAGCAAGATGATGGGTGGTATGATTATTTATTTTTTTGTAAAACAGCATTTCCAAGCATAACCTACCATTGTTCGGGCCATGCTGGAAGATGTAGTTTTATGCCGTACAAACCTGCTCCTACAGAAGGGGTTACACTGAATTTGCAAATAATCACTTAACTGAGCTGTATTTGTGCTGGTACTGTATTTATGTACTGAGCTTGGTTCTGGTGCTAAATCTATGTACTGAGCTTGGTTCTGGTGCTGTATATGTTAGAGCGTGCATGGGGAGGACCGCAGCCGCATGTGGCTAACTTATAAAGTTGGGTTTGTAACTAAATAGTCCACAACAGGAAAAATTGCAGGCCCCCTTTATACAGGTACAATAATGTAGCAGACACAGTTGATTCAATGTTCAAACTTTACTGGAGATAAACTCTCTTGGAGAGGCAGAATTCTTGAACGTTACAAATGCAATAACAAAGTCTCTTAATAAATGCAACTATCTACAGTGGCTGACAACCTGGTCATTACCAGCCCTTGATGGCTTGTGCCCCGCATGGCAATCCAGCACTTAGGCCTACTCAGCGGCTTCCACCCCGCTTGGCAATACGGGTGTTTATAGCCCTTGACGGCTCCCGCCCCGCCTGGCAATCCAGCACTTAGGCCAGTGGCGTAACTACCACAGTAGCAGCCGTAGCGACTGCTACGGGGCCCGCAGCATGAGGGAACGGGCCCCCCCCCATGGCTGGAGGCTCCGCTAGCAGCCGCTATGGCTGCTACAGCGCGACGCCACTGAAGTGGTTGTTCCTACAAAAGACATGCATCCCCTATCCACAGGATAGGGGATACATGTGTGATCGCTGGGACACCCAGCGATAAGGAGAACGGGGGACCGAAAGTCCCTCAAAGTTCTCCATGACAAACCTCGGACTTCCGGGGTCTGTCTGCAGCTCCATAGAAATGAATTGCGCACCGGTCGCGCTTGTGCGCATACGTGACCAGCGCTCCTTTCATTTTTATTGAACTGCGCAGACGCCGGAAGTCTGAGGTTTGTGTCATGGAGAACTTCGGGGGACTTTCGGTCCCCCGTTCTCCTTATCGCTGCCAGCGAACACACATGTATCCCCTATCCCGTGGATAGGGGATACATCTCTTTTGTAGGACAAACTATAGGCCGTTTTTTGTTGGGGCTGTATGGCGTTACCTACAGGGGGGTTTAGGGCTGTATGGCGTTATCTACAGGGGGGCTGTATAGTGTTATCTACAGGGGGAGGGCTGTATGACGTTATCTACAGTGGGGCTGTATGGTGCTATCTATAGGAGGCGCTGTGTGGCGGAATCTATAGGGAGACACTATCTACAAGGGGGGGTTATGTGATACCCAGGGGAGGGGGGCCCCAGTCAAAAGTTTGCTATGCGCCCAGTCTTTCCTAGTTACGCCCCTGACTTAGGCCTATTCAGCGGCACCCGCCCCGCTTGGCCATCTAGCACTTAGGCCTATTCAGCGGCTCCCATCCCGCTTGACAATCCGGCTGTTTACAGCCCTTGACGGCTCACGCCCTGTCTGGCATACAGTTCAAGTAGTGCTCCGCGGCTTATGCCCCGCTTAGCAATTCGAGTAGTTACAGTCCTTGGCGGCTCCCGCCCCACCTGGCATATCTAGGCACTGCACACACACCCTTAGCTGTGATCCGGGTGGCCATCTATTGTGGTCACTTACTTTACTCGTGTCCTCAGGAGAACAGTCTTTGGCTATCAAAAGGGGAGGACAAGTCTTTACTGCTCACCGCTCCATATGTTCAAAAAACTGGCTTGAATCTCCATGTCATTACTCGGACCTAGTGGTACAGCACTACTCAGTACTCAGGTTTTTCAGGTCCCTCACTCAAGCCCTTGCCACGTGTGTATATTGCAGCTCACCCGCTTTCTCCGTGGTGTCAGTGTTGCACAACTGAGACAAACAGAAACCATTGGCACCGGATCCTTCACCATTGAAACCTCTGGTTTCCGTTTGTGTCAGTCAGGGCTTCGTTCGGACAGAAAGTTTCGATGGAACGTCGGAACGAAGCCCTAGATGTGAACGAAACCTTAATAAAAAGCATACTCACTCAGTTATTTTACATAAGGAGAAGTACAGTGTTCGACCCCCTACAAATATATGTACTGAGCTTTGTTCTGGTGCTGTATTTATGTACTGAGCTTGGTTCTTATGCTGTATTTATGTACTGAGCTTTGTTCTGGTGCTGTATATATGTACTGAGCTTGGTTCTGGTGCTGCACTTATGTACTGAGCTTGGTTTTGGTTCTAAATTTATGTACTGAGCTTTGTTCTGGTGCTGTATTTATGTACTGACCTTAGGTCTGGTGTTGTATTTATGTACTGAGCTTTGTTCCGGTACTGCATATATGTACTGAGCTTGGTTCTGGTGTTGTACTTGTTATGTAATTGCAATTTGAGCAATTCCCCAAAGGCTGCTGGAGTCTGCTGGGAGAGAGCATGCACATAAACCCGCAACCTCAAATCCGTCACAACTCTGATCGACAGTGTCTAAGTCGACCCTAAGGTGTTCGCCAGAGCCGACCGCAAGGTGGGATGGACTTTGCTGCTTAGGACCCAGGTTGTCTTAGCAGAGTTCAGCATTGGATAGGAGGTGCAATGCAGACTAACCTGAGCAGGAAACCAGATAGCCAGGGTACAAACAGAAACTCCAAATCAGAAGGCAAGCGGCTATCAGGAATGGCAAGGAACCGTCTGGGCGCAGATAATCCAAAATCAGCAAACAGGGGGTTAATGAGAGAAAAACCGAGGTTAGTTTCCAAAAGGTCCAGAAGTCAGGAGTGCAGGAAATGTAGGAGGCTTGATCAGACACCAGAAGACAGGAAAATTTTAAAGCAGTGACAGGTGGAGGAGGCTGGGTATAAATACTAATTCTACACCTGAAGGCAGAAAGGCAGACAAAGGAGATAGGCTTAAGTTAAAACAGACATGCACAGAAGACAGAACCATATTCAGAACAGGCATTTTCCTGACAGTAATTTGCTTGGTTTTGGTTCAGTATTTATGTACTGAGCTTGGCTCTGGTGCTGTATATATGTATGAGCTTAGTTCTGGTGCTGTAGTTATGTACTGAGATTTATTCTGGTGCTGTATTGAGCTTGGTTCTTATGTTTTATTTATGTACTGAGCTTTGTTCAGGTGCTGTATATATGTACTGAGCATGGTTCTGGTACTGTATATATATATATATATATATATATATATATATATATATATATATATATATATATATATATTGTGAGACAGTGACAGGTAAAGTCATTGAGGGAAGGTACATTTCCCCTAGAATCCTGTCATATGTATCCTAGGCTCTAGCTTTCCAATCTCGGCTTAACGAAAAGCCGGAAAAAGGGCCTGGAGTTGGATTGGGGAAGAGCAGGGTGGGTTCCCCAATCCCTAGTCCATCTCTGTTTGTAGGACAAGGCTGCTGCTCAATTAGCTGCACCTGTAGCCTGTGTATAAAAAGGTGCAGACACAGTGTGTGTGAGTCTCACCCCTGACTCAGACTGGAGACTACTATGTCTGGAGTAGCCTGTATTCTATGTGAGTAAAGACCTGTGTTACTTTGTGTCCAGTGCCTGGTAGGAAGGCACTTGGTATAGTTAGATAATATCTTGTTTAGTTAGTGCTCAGACGAGCAGGATTTATTTTGTATTTTGCCTTGTTGTACAAGAGGCTGTTTCTTTGACAAGAATAAAAACACAGGCAAAGCCCTGTTATGACTTTTAATGCACGGTGTCCCTGTCTCTGGCTACAAAGAAACTGCTGTACCAACCTCTCCTGATGCTAAACCCTCACATATGGTGGCCGATGCGGGCACGGTCTTAAAGAGACATACACCTATTTAAAAGGACTTTTGCTGCTCCAAGTGGAAAATCGTTGCTAGGGGCAACAACACAATTTTTTCTCCCCGAGCATGCTTGGAAGTGTATGTCTTCTGTGAAGGCGGGAACAGGGCTAAAAGAGACTGTTAAAATGGATGAAATACTTAAACAGCTGATCCAGGCTAATATCAACCAGGGGAAGATAGGCACAGCTCTGCAAGAAGCCAGCGCGTCTCAGCGAATGGTGCATGAGGAAGCCATGCGTGCACAGGCTGAAACCAATATTCTGCTTGGTGAAGCCCACAGACTGGCCTTAAAAGAACAGCAGCAAATTAATCGCTATTTGCAAGACCAAATTCAGGCCTCAGTGGAGAGGTCAGCGGGGCCTCATGGTTTGCGCCAAACCACTCGTGCAGCGGTACAGACATCTCTGCAGAAGATGACATCCACCGACGACATTGAGGCCTATCTCATGGTGTTTGAGCGAGTGTCAGAACGAGAGAAGTTACCTTCAGATCAGTGGGCAGCAGTGGTGGCAACTTTCCTAACCGGAGAGCTGCAAAAGGCGTACTTTGATCTCAATGAGCAGGATGCCAAGGATTACTCCAAGCTGAAGGGTGAGATCCTTGCCCGTCTGGGTGTTAATATGAATGTGCGTGCTCGACGGGTGCACAACTGGACTTTCGTGGAACACCTACCTGCCCGATCACAAATGTATGATCTTGTCCATCTTGCAAGGAAATGGCTACAGCCAGAGGAATCAACCCCTGCGCAGATCGTGGAGAGAGTGGTGCTTGACAAATACATACGCTCCTTACCACCGAAGGTTCAGCGTTGGGTCGGTCAAGGAGATCCTACAGATGCGGAACAGCTGGTGAACCTGATTGAAAGGTACAGAGCTACTCAGGATCTACTCCAAGAAGTACCGCCTGGATGTTCTAACCCCAGGAACAGCAAATCGTGCGGAGCACACGGTAAGACTGTTCCATTTACTAGAGGGGTGAGAAATGTCTTTAAGGGAGGTGGCTCAGAAGGGGAGCAGACGGAGGGAAGAAATCCCAGAGAGACACTGAAGGCCAGACCAGGGTCTCAAGTTGGGGACCGGGGCCGCATACAGTGCTGGCGGTGTTATGGACCTGGGCATATTGCTGGCAATTGTCCCCTGACTACTGAGCCAATGGAGTGTGATGCAGCAAGGCGAATATCCTTGTTTGCAGGTCCTGTTTGTTCTGCTGAGACTGTTTACGAGACTGAGCAACAAATGTGTGTCGTAAAAGTGGAAGGATGTACTGTGAGTGCCTTGCTAGATTCTGGGAGTCTGGTTACCCTGGTGCATGCCAGCCTGATAGACCCTGGAACATTCAGCGGACATAGTATAGGGGTCCTGTGCATACATGGGGACACTAAAGAATACCCCACCGCTGTGGTCACTCTAGAGACTTCCTGTGGAACCGCTTGCCATGAAGTGGGTGTGGTCAAGTCCCTGATGCACAGTGTGATCCTGGGGAGAGACGTCCCAGTGTTCTGGGACTTGTGGAGGAAGAAAGATGTAACCTCCACCGTAAATGTTGATGATGGTATTAATGTGTGCGCTGTGATTAGCCCAGAACCCTTTAACGAAGATGCTGAGGTGCCAGCAGTAGGGGTGACCACTGAGCCTGATAAATTTCCTCTGGCTGTTTTTGCTGGTGAAACAGATGAGCAGGAGGACATTTCTGAGATACCAGAGTTAAATGTATCACGTAACAATTTTGGGACCGCTCGACTTAGCGATCCCACATTGGTAAAAGCCAGGGAAAATACTAAGGTATTAAATGGAGTGCCTCAACATCCAGGGGCTGATAAGGTGTTTCCACACATGGCGGTTAACCAGGATTTGCTGTATCGGATAGATAACGTACGTGGGGAGGTTGTTGAACAGCTGGTGATACCCCAACCGTATCGTAGAACGGTGTTGGACCTGGCTCATAAACACGTGCTGGGTGGACATCTAGGTTGCGAAAAGACCAGAGAGCGTATCTTACAACAATTCTTCTGGCCGGGGGTATATACGGAAGTTCAGAAGTATTGCGAGTCCTGCCCGGAGTGTCAGATAACGGCTCCTATGCCACATTTTAGGAGTCCGCTGGTGCCTCTGCCTATCATTGGGATCCCTTTTGAAAGAATTGCCATGGATCTGGTCGGCCCTTTAGTCAAATCCTCTAAAGGACATCAATATATCCTAGTGGTGTTGGACTATGCCACACGCTACCCTGAGGCAGTCCCTTTGCGAAATTCCTCTTCAAAAGCCATTGCAAGAGAGTTGTTTTACATGTTTTCCCGTACTGGTTTACCTAAGGAAATCCTTACCGATTAGGGAACTCCCTTCATGTCTAAAATCACCAAGGAATTATGTAAACTGCTGAAAATTAAACACCTGCGTACCTCTATATATCACCCTCAAACTGATGGTCTTGTCGAAAGATTCAATAAGACATTAAAAGGCATGTTGAGGAGGGTGGTTAGTAAGGATGGGAAGGATTGGGACTGTCTTCTGCCCTATTTGATGTTCGCTGTACGTGAAGTTCCTCAATCATCCACAGGGTTTTCTCCTTTCGAACTTGTATACGGCAGACAACCCCGTGGTCTCCTGGACATAGCCAAGGAAACCTGGGAGCAAGAGTCCACACCTTATAGGATTGTAATTGAGCATGTCACGTTGATGCAAGACCGAATCGCTGCGGTCATGCCGATAGTTAAGGAACATTTGGAGCAAGCTCAGGATGCTCAGAGCAGGGTGTATAACCGAACTGCTAAAGTTAGAAATTTTAACTCTGGTGATCGAGTGTTGGTCTTAGTGCCAACCGTAGAAAGCAAATTTCTTGCTAGATGGCAAGGGCCGTATGAGATAATTGAAAAGGTGGGGGATGTAAATTATAAAGTTTACCAACCAAGGTAAAAGGAAGACAGTGCAGTTATACCATGTAAACTTAATTAAGCCATGGAAAGAAAGAGAGACCCTCGTGGCAGTAAGGACCCCCTATAGTCCTAACCCAGATGTGTATGTGTCAGAATCCCTCGCAAAGCCACAGAAACAGGAGACAAAAGAGTTTGTGCAGAGAAACACAGACGTGTTTTCAGAACTGCCAGGACAGACCAGTATAATAAAACATGACATTGTGACCAAGCCTCAGGCTCGGGTCCACTTGAAACCCTACAGAGTCCCTGAAGCTCGTAGACAAGCCATATCTGAGGAGGTCAAGAAAATGCTAGACCTTGGGATTATTGAAGAGTCAAAAAGTGAATGGTCAAGTCCCATTGTATTGATTCTGAAACCAGATGGGTCATTGCGTTTCTGTAACGACTTCCGCAAGTTAAATGAGATGTCAAAGTTTGACGCATACCCAATGCCAAGAGTTGACGAGTTAATAGAGAGACTGGGCCATTCAAGGTATTTTTCAACACTTGATTTAACCAAAGGCTATTGGCAAGTACCCCTCACGGAGGGCGCCAAAGAGAAAACTGCGTTCATCACCCCGGATGGTCTGTTTCAATATATTTGTTTACCATTTGGGCTACATGGGGCTCCAGCGACCTTTCAAAGGTTAATGGACATAGTCCTCAAACCTCATCGTCGGTATGCTTCGGCATATCTGGACGACATTATAATCTTTAGTGATGACTGGGAAAGCCACTTACCAAAAGTACAAGCAGTACTAAACTCCCTCAGAGCCGCGGGGTTAACAGCAAACCCAAAGAAATGTTCCTTAGGCTTGGAGGAAGCACGGTATCTGGGGTACATAATTGGGAGAGGGGTGATAAAGCCACAGCTCAACAAAGTTGAGGCTATCCAAAACTGGCCCCAGCCCTCAACCAAAAAGCAGGTCAGAGCTTTTCTAGGAATTGTAGGTTATTACCGCAGGTTCATTCCAAACTTTGCCAGCACAACAGCGCCCCTGACAGATCTTACCAAGGGAAGTAAGTCTGTCATGGTCAAGTGGGACACGAAGGCTGAAAGCACCTTTCAAGAGTTGAAACTGGCCCTGTGTAACCAACCAGTCTTAGTCACTCCTGACTTCAAAAAGGAGTTTGTTGTCCAAACTGATGCTTCTAATGTGGGGCTCGGAGCAGTTCTGTCACAAGAGGTGGGTGGTGAGGAACATCCTGTGACCTATTTGAGCAGAAAACTTACCCCGGCTGAGAAAAACTATAGCATAGTTGAACGGGAGTGCTTGGCAATTAAGTGGGCACTTGAGTCCCTGAGATATTATTTATTGGGTCGTCGGTTTAGGTTGGTTACAGACCACTCTCCTCTTACGTGGATGTGTCAAGCTAAAGAGAGAAATGCAAGAGTTACACGGTGGTTTCTTACTTTGCAGAACTTCAAATATACTGTGGAACACAGAGCAGGAAAACTGCAGGGCAATGCTGACGCTTTGTCTAGGACACACTGCCTTGTAGCTAAATGTGTCCGATCCCACGGGCTCGAACAGAGGAAGAGGGTATGTGAGACAGTGACAGGTAAAGTCATTGATGGAAGGTACATTTCCCCTAGAATCCTGTCATATGTATCCTAGGCTCCAGGGAATGAGTAGTTCTTGCAATAGAAAGCTCTAGCTTTCCAATCTCGGCTTAAGGAAAAGCCGGAAAAAGGGCCTGGAGTTGGATTGGGGAAGAGCAGGGGGGGTTCCCCAATCCCTAGTCCATCTCTGTTTGTAGGACAAGGCTGCTGCTCAATTAGCTGCACCTGTAGCCTGTGTATAAAAAGGTGCAGACACAGTGTGTGTGAGTCTCACCCCTGACTCAGACTGGAGACTACTAAGTCTGGAGTAGCCTGTATTCTGTGTGAGTAAAGACCTGTGTTACTTTGTGTCCAGTGCCTGGTAGGAAGGCACTCGGTATAGTTAGATAATATTAATTAGTGCTCAGACGAGCAGTATTTATTTTGTATTTTGCCTGGTTGTACAAGAGGCTGTTTCTTTGACAAGAATAAAAACACAGGCAAAGCCCTGTTATGACTTTCAATGCACGGTGTCCCTGTCTCTGGCTACAAAGAAACCGCTGTACCAACCTCTCCTGATGCTAAACCCTCACAATATATATATATATACTGAGATTTGTTCTGGTGCTGTATATATGTAATGAGCTTTGTTCTGGTACTGTGTGTGTGTGTGTATATATATATATATATATATATATATATACTGAGATTTGTTCTGGTGCTATATATATATATATATATATATATATATATATATATATATAGAGCTTGGTTCTTGTGTTGTACTTATGTACTGAGGTTGGTTCTAGTGCTATATTTATGTGCGGAGCTTAGTTCTACTGCTGTATATATGTATGAGCTTTGTTGTGGTGCTGTATATATGTATGAGCTTGCCTCTGGTGCTGTAATTATAAAGAATATATTTATAATAACAAAATTGCAGGCAAGATGGAATTGTTTTTAATTCATTGTATGTTTAATCAGAACCTGTCTGGTAGTTTTAACCCCTTGAACCTCCACCATGCGGTAATACATGACCTTACATTTTGCTGTATCTGAAAAAAATATACATTCCCCTGCATGTTTTTTTCAGATACAGCAAAATCTATGAAATCAACTTTTAAAACGGCGCACACTGTATGCTAATTACTCATTAAAGGGTCATGGGGCGGTGCCGCTATCCTGAACAGTCACATAGTCCTGTCTCGAAACCCATCTTTTCATGTTTGATTGATATCCCCATGGCTGTTATACATCACTACAAGTCTCCTCCAACTTTCTTTGATGCGCCATTGCTTTGTACTCCATGGGCACGCACTGTGCAGCGAGGTGTACTCTGCCCGGCTTCATCGTTGGACCGCGCATTCCAGAGAAGTAAAAGGCAACGACAAATCCGCAAGAGTTACAGGAGACTGGCAGTGATGTAGAACAGCCAGGGGGATGTCAATCAAGATCTGGTGGGCGCCAAAGCTAGAATAGGCCCTGTGCATACCTATGTGTCTATATGGTTACAGTAAACAAACAAACCATGTCTAGTCTTATCTAGCTGTCACAGACTTTTCTCTTCTATATGCTAACCTACAATCGGTGGGTTGTTAAAAAATATATATATATACAATATATGTATAAATAGCACCTAATACTTGACTTTGCATTCCAAAAATGTATAATACAAATATACTTTTATGGTATATAATCCTGATGACTGGCAATGAGACGTGATTGACACCGTACGGCCAATAACGTCCTAAATACTGTTGAAAATACAGTGATAGGCGTGGCAGCAAGCTGACAATGCGGAGCACGATGATACATTATAGCTGGGATTTAGGGTTTTGTGCAATCCACATTTTTAATTTATCACAGGAGTAGACTGCTATATATTTAGTATGGTCCTGTTCTCATTTGTTGCTATCTCACAGAGGGGAACATAATGAATATTTATAATATTGGAGTTAAATTAGGTGATTAATGTTATTACCGGGCAGGATATGAAGCTAAGATTTCCAAGGGAAACAAAGAAATTAAAACGTAGATAAGTTACTTCTTTATGTTACACCTTGTTAATTTACTGTCAATAATCAAACATAGCAGAAAGCCGTTTGTTTTTTTTGGGCAGGAACAATAGCACAGTCGACCGCGCTATTGATTCAGCCAGAACAACGGAAACCTTATGGAACGGAAACAAACGTAAACCATTTTCAACGGAAGCATTACCATTGAAAGCAATGGTAATGCAAACTGAAGCTATGGTTTCCATTTGCCTTTCCGTTGATGGGTTCCTCCGACGTAAAGGTCTGGCAGAACCCATCAATGGAAGCTAAAGCTGATGTAAATACAGCCTAAGGCAGACTGGTTACTATGGCATTTTTAATTGCGTTGTCAGGTAGCTCTTCCCAGGGCCCTGGGGAACCAATTCGTTCTAGATTACTACGTAACTAAAACGGGCTGATCTTAAGCTTTGTTCCCATCATAGGAACAGAAGAACGAAAAAACTGAACTGCCGAAGCCATTACTTCATGGACTTGTCGCCCGACGGAACCAATTGACTTTGTTAGTCTGGCCCCTAAGAGGATCTTCAGGTGGGCCCAGGCTCTGACACAGTAATCGAAGACTGAGGTATAGTAGATGTCACCCTATTTGGAGGTGACATTGGAGCCCATCACTTGCCACTAGGTTCTATTTCTTATGGGATGATCACAAATAAGCTATTAGATCTTATAAATGATGTGTCCTGTGTGTATAATGATAACAACAAAGATTATGATGTGATTAATAGGGGATGTTTTCATGTTCTGTATAAATGGAGGCTGGTCCTCAGAACCATCTCCTCTGGTGAGCCCAAGAACCCTGATCCGACACTGAAACTAAGGGAACCAAAGGAAGGCTTGACTTTACTGAGCTCAAGCTTTTCTCTAGTTCTGCCATTTTAATCTAATTGAAATGAAATACGATTTAGACAGATATATACTGTATATACATATATTTTATATATATTATATATATTATTTTTTTATATTATTTTTTATATTTATTTAATACAATTGCAACAGTGAGAACTCCAGCTTGAATCTCCCTCAGTGACAGTGATGCTGGGGTTATAACTTCCAAAGTTGGGGTTCTTGACTACGACTTTTTGGGTTGAATTGCCAATGACGGCATTGGTTTGGATAAGTTATTCAACCTTTTGAACTTTTGATCCCTAAATGTAGAGTCTGCAGCTGCTTTACTCTATTGCTCAAGGAGAACGTTTCCATATTGTTCCAAGCATGAATTTCCTTTCTAATGTAGGCAAAAAAAGAGGCCATAAAATGCAAATACCATTTCCCTTCTACACCCATAGGGATTGTTTTATTGGCAGCAAGTAAAACGATGTGAAACACATGTTCTGTAAATGTTTCCAATGTTTGGACACTGACAATTATTTTTGGAAAGAGTCAATTAAACCCATAGCATTAAAACAGTAGAAAAGATATTTGAAGTTTGATTTTTATTGATGCTGTTTTTCTCATTAAATTCAAGCAACGCTTCAAAAGTGGTTTGGGTCTACATCAAAAGTAAATGCAGAACCGCCTCCCAATGAAACAAAACACCTGCTCTACTCATAATCTTTGTAGGAAACTTCTAATTTGCCTCATGTATCCACTGACTGCCCTCAGCATGGTTTGTATCTCATCTGGTACCCACTCCCTGTGTCATATTGGGGTCCCTTGGGCCCACATGAGGCCATGATTCTGAAGACCACCCTCCATCTATACAGAAAATGTACCGGTCCCCTATTAGTCATATCATAATCTTTGTTGTTATCATTGTACACACAGGACATATCATCTATAAGGTTTAATAGTTTATTTGTGATCATCCCATAAGAAATAGACCCTAGTGGTTTGCTACATTATTCTTTTAAATCCTTGGCCTACAAAGTATCCTCTGTTAATCCTGGCAGGTCATTTCTGCCACGTCAATGTTTATGTAGCACATGGGATTTCGAGTGGTCCTCAGGAGTCATAGTTACTTCTACCTTTGTCACTTAGTATACAACTTCCTTCCAAAGCTAATTTTCTTCATTAAATAAAGTATCCAACCAAATAAAATCCATTGGTACATTCAGATCCCAATATTTTTCAAGACAACCAAACCCTTCTTTCTGCAGATTAGTGGGGGGTAACAAGTGTTCGACTTCGACCAGTAATGTTATAGCATATCCCAGCAGTATGCAATATCTCTCAATAATGGGAATACCTATTAATTTACTTTTCCTGTTAGAACATTTACCCATCTTATACTAGTTTAGCCGGTTATAGTCATCTCCATATTTCCCAATTCTAGAAATGCATTTAATTATTTTGTGATGGGGTCGTAAAACAGATTTCAGAGTTCAGAAGTATGCAGGTTGCTACTGGAATCTGCCAACATTGCTGACAGATACACCTCTACATATTGAGTGATTGAAATGTAATGCAATCTGCTTCATTGAGTTCTAGGATAATTTTATATACAGAATCCAACAAAGAAAATGATCGACTGAAGCACAACAAATTAATAGCAAAAAATACAAAATTTTATTAACATGTAACCATGACAAAGGTTAAAACTGGAACAGGGGATGAGACACTCAATAGAAAGACATCGAAAACAGTCATGTACTGGATATAGATGTGACATAAATCTATACAAGCTTGTTTATTTGTTAGTACAGCAAAATAAGATAGTATACATGCCTATGCAGACCTGTAGCTAATGAAGCCTATTAAATGATGGCAAAAGGAGGGTCAGCAAGGGATAGAATACATGTATGTATGTACTGCCTGGGTTGCCTCTATAAGAGTATATGTATGGCAATGATTATATGCAGATACCTGAGTCCAATGATTTATCTGTACATGCGTGATAGCCCAATATACGCCATGGTGTGTACTACGGGATCAGTGCTACAGGTAACATACAGCAATGTGCATAGACGCACACAGAGGTGCCAGGCCAATGTCAAGCAAGAGAGTCAATGATAGCTGTACAACATACCAGTAGACATGGTATCCAGTAGACTTGGGTCCAGACATCCTCATCATGTCTACTGGTATGTTGTACAGCTATCATTGACTCTCTTGCTTGACATTGGCCTGGCACCTCTGTGTGCGTCTATGCACATTGCTGTATGTTACCTGTAGCACTGATCCCGTAGTACACACCATGGCGTATATTGGGCTATCACGCATGTACAGATAAATCATTGGACTCAGGTATCTGCATATAATCATTGCCATACATATACTCTTATAGAGGCAACCCAGGCAGTACATACATACATGTATTCTATCCCTTGCTGACCCTCCTTTTGCCATCATTTAATAGGCTTCATTAGCTACAGGTCTGCATAGGCATGTATACTATCTTATTTTGCTGTACTAACAAATAAACAAGCTTGTATAGATTTATGTCACATCTATATCCAGTACATGACTGTTTTCGATGTCTTTCTATTGAGTGTCTCATCCCCTGTTCCAGTTTTAACCTTTGTCATGGTTACATGTTAATAAAATTTTGTATTTTTTGCTATTAATTTGTTGTGCTTCAGTCGATCATTTTCTTTGTTGGATTCATTATTTTTGATCGATGCACCAAGGTTATCTTGGTCATTACCTGGGACGCAAACACAGTAGATTTCATATTGTTCAGCAACGTTGCTTTATATTGAACATTACTCTGTGTCTGTGCCCCCTCTTTCGGTGGTATTGTATTTGTATATAATTTTATATACATCAGATAACTGTGCATGGTCTAATGCAAATTAGCACCACATGTTCTGTGTACAGATAATGAACAAGCAGGGGTCGCTGGGAAGATATTATCTCAGCGTTCTGAATGTAGACGTGGTTAAGAATAGATTTTAAAGGGGTTACTCCGTCTTTAAACATTGTGTGCAGATGGTTTAACTGCAGTAAGATTAGTCATGTACTAATATACTGTCTGTAACTGAAATGTCTCTGTAAGCCAGTCACTTGTAATCACATCACCATGCTCCTGGTGTTTATCTCGTGTGACGTCCTGTACACTGAACATGTGGTTAACTCCCCTCTCCCCCTCCCTGTAGTATGGAATATTACACATCACATGCCTCTTATTCCCACTCTATGGAGTGATCATGTTTCACATGCTGGGCAGCAGATTCTGCACAGTCTAGCAGCAGAGCCATGTCTTAGTAGCTGATAGTAATTAGAGCACTACCTTACACCTTGTAATAGAGGGGCATGCAGGCAGCTGTAAAAGAGGCAATGTCTGTGAAAGGGAGAAGAATAATGGGAACTGTAGTACTTTACATAGTATTTCTACCCTAGCAAAATGAAAATAACAGTGATGTACAGAGCAGGACAACATAATGAAAAAAGAAAAATGACTTCATCTGAGCTATGGTGACATCATCTGGTGAGCAGTTAGACACATATAGGTAGTTTCTGTATTTTTCATAAGCTGGGGTAACCCTTTTAAGGCCTGCTGTCCTCAAGATCAGTTACGTAAGTGCAAAGTTATTACATTATATGTAGAATATATCTAAAATCGAATCCTTACAAAAGTACAATATGACGTTTCTGCTATTTGTATCCCCTTTAACTGACTCTGGAGTGCGGCTTTGGTGGCGGCATGGGGTGTGGGGGGGGGTGGTCAGAATATGAATGCAGGATCAATCACTAAGCCCAGGGTGACTGAACAAGTCTCCTAGAGAATCATCTGGTAAAGTCTGTTGTTCTGTCTGGTACCTAGTGGACTGTAGGTGTGCACATGTCTATATCAATCAGTAAGTACAGCGTGTGATGTCCGCAGAGACACGGGACCCTTCACTTCCCTTGTATTCATGCAGATGGATGATGCAAAATAAAACTGAAATGCACCAGAGCTTGAAAGGTTTACAGCATTCCTCCCTAGCTCATATAACCCCTGACCTGGACCGTTTTTCCAGCCTTACCTCTTATTATATATGTCTTATGATTACATCTGGCTATGCTATACCTGTAATATCGTATTATACACATCAACCATACCAATAATCAATTATAGGTAAAATCATGGGTACAGATGTAGCCATCTCTATCTTGACTCTTAATACATTACATGCACAGTGGCGAGAAACTTTAACTTGACTTTTTCAATTACTTTTCAATGGCTTTTGTTTTGTGATATCACGCTGCAGCAAATGATCAGAGTCAAGATAAACTTAGCTACATCTGTACAGTGATTTAAGCCCCATTACATGTCATGAGCCCCACTATACACCTAAGGCCCAAACGGTCATTCCGCCCCCAGTTTACATCCTTCATACATAACAAAAGAGCGGCACAATGTGAAGTTACTAGGAAAATATGTTCCAAAATTGTTATTTCACGGAGAACATAATTATTTACTAAAATAGATATGTCAGATGAGCTGACAGATCCTCTTAAAGTTATGCCTCTGCTCTGTTTAACCCTACTTGCTTGTAATCACTTATCACATATACATCAAGAATTATTAATAAGTCCATGCCTTGGCCATCTGGTGCATGTACCAGTCCTATGAGAAATATCATATAAGCATTAAATCGGATTCTTCTGCCAATAAAATGTATCACCGGTCCAAGGGAGAGGACGTAAATGTTAGATTGCCCGGTGTCCAACTGCTGGGAAACCCAATGACACTGGTCCCTTGTCAGAGAACTCTCGCAGTGAGAAAGAGTAGTATGGAGCGCTGGCCGAGGATGCGAGTTGCTGTTCCATACAACTCTATGAGACACACGGAAAAAAGCAAAGATTGCTCCTGGCGAAGGGGGGACGAGGGTTCCTCTATATTTTATTCATACACTGACACAAAAGGAATAACTTCATGACTTTGTCTTACAGCAGCCCCTGCACTCAATGGATGACTATGCAAGATCTCCTCGTCCCTAAAAAGGGTGCTTCTATCCTGGTGTCTGCAGCGAAAAAGTTAAATACTGACCCCCACTTCCCCAAAACAAAGATCAAAAAGTAATGAGATGGACTCTATATGTGCCAAAATGTTTCTCTCGGTAGTCTGATGATGGTGCCATCCAACGTGAAGTTCTCACCTCATGGATGGTGCCTCCTGATCTTGAGGAGATCACCATTGATGGTCTGTATTGTTGATGCTCTCCTGCCACCAGGGTGGTTTCTTTTTGGAAGGTGAACAAATCAACGTAAGAGAGTGTATTGAATTTCTTATATTTTTTTAATAGCTTGGAGACAAGAGCAGAAATCGGTGGGAGATAGTTTGACTTGTCATATCTAGTTTCTCTTTAAATATTCATCATCAATGGGGAATTGTAGACTGGTCTAATAAAATATCTCTGATACTGCAGGTGCAAGTGAATCATTTGTGTCTTGCATAAACCAATTTTCAGTAAAATGTATTTCTAATAACAGACATTAGTTTGAGGTTTAATAAAAAAAAAAACATAGTCTCTGACCTACTGTGATCTACAGTAATGGAAAAGGAGGGAAGGTGACATTCCCCCACCCCCACCCACCTGTTCGGCGTAGCATTAATTTTATGTTGTCATTGTGAAATTTAATGAGTTTTGTTTCCCTCCTGTTACTTCAGTTATTGCTGCTTTTTTAATTATGATTCAATTCTTTGGCTATGGAAAGTCGAGATTTGACAGTAAAATTACATAGTTACTGTGATTCACAAGAATACGACGTGTGAATGGAATATTTCCTCCAGACATACTCCAACACCTTAAACATCATTTCCTTTTATTTTGTGAATTGTTCTGAAATTACTTTATAGTCCAGGCAGTTTCACCGCTTGTAGCGACAGCTTGACCTACTGCAGAATCTAGCCTGTAGCCCCTTCATTGATGTCTTCTTGCTCTCGCTGCGTACATGTCAGATCTGATTTACCCAATTCCCCGGCTTCCTTTAAAGTATTCCACTTTCTTTCAAATGCAGATTATTTGTAGGAGAAGTTCTAGCGGCACCTACAAAGTCCACAGGTCTCTGCAGAGGGGTTTCCCTTGATCCCAAATCATGGACAATAAAAACAGAGCATGGTGAAACCTTCATGGCACCATTATATTGAAATTTAAGAATGTTATCAACGAAAAAGTGGAAAACTATCTGATCCAAGTACATATAAAACCTACTCAGTCAAAATTGTGATAAATTAAAGGGATTGTCCAGTTTTATTTAAAGGAATGCTCCGAGCAAAACTGATTCACAGTGTTATGTCTAATGCAGGCGTAAGTGGTTGAAGCATGACATAAGGATTCTTTCTCTGGTGGTCTTTGAATCCATGTGTCATGCGCCGCCCCCTCATGTCCTGCATTTAGCAAAACACAGTGTATCAGCTTTGGCTGGAGTGTTGCTTTAATCAACAAGAGAACCAACTATGGGAAAAATCGTATCTTAAAAAAAGAACAGTCTTATTGCCAAAGGGGTTAAAGTGTACATAACCTTTCAGGTGACTTTTCAGAATAATTTGTCAAATGATATCCTTCTCTCCTATTTCTATTTATCACAGCGGCTGTATGGAGGAGATCATACAGCAGTAATGAGCCGTATTGCTGTGAATCAAGCACTGGGGTGAGAAATAACACTCACTAGAAGCTGCAGCAGCTTCTCTGTTTCTCTCTGCCTCTCTCTCTCATTGCTTCTGCCCCCTCCCCTCTCCATAGACTTCTATAAGCAGCTGTAACCTAATCACGCAGTGAGCAGATGTGTCCGTCTTGTCTTAAGTTGATGAAAAACTCTGTAAATTCAGCGTAAGTGAACAGTTAGGAAGGGAAGGAGTAAAGAGGTCTGATAAGTGGAGAAAAGGGCATTTTTCTGTAATAAGATACACTACAAAGTTTCTGATATTCGCTTGTACTATTGATTTATGCAAAGCCCCCAATGCAAATGTACCACCTGTAATACCGTGAGGGAGATTTATTAAGACTGGAGTTTCATACACCAGTTATATTATACAGATTGCTGGAGTAAGATGTGCCTAATTTAGTAAGAGGGCACAAAATCTATGCCAGCTGGCTTCTATTACCGCTATGATTTATGCCAGAATCTGTACGGCCACGGCAAGGCATGCTCTTTTTGAAATTCCCTGTCCACTTTTCGGAATAGCGCTGTTAGTGTCGTAATTTTTTTTTTTTGCTACTTTTCTATGCCAGAAAACTGGTGTAAAAAGCTAATTATTTCCCCCCCTCAGAACATTGCCAAGATCATCCCACTCCCTTTGCAAGCTTGCCTTCTTCCCATAGTGCCTCCTTGTGCCATCTCTTCCCAGGTAAGTGACGCACACGCACCCGGCCGTACACATGGTGTAAAAGAAAATGTGATTTATCAGACTAGACCGCCTTCTTCCATTAATCCATAGTCCAATTCTGATGCTCATGTGCCCATTGTAGGCGCCTTTGGGTGTGGACGGGGCTCAGCATGGGCACTCTGACCAGTCTGTCAGCACCATATACAGCAAGCAGTTCCCGATATTTGTAGACTGTCTCCTTTAACTCGACTATTAATGTTTTGTGCACCTTGTGCACCTTGAGATAATAAGAAGGTTCAAGCCTCACATTGATTCATTTATCCTTTGAAAAACAATAACTGTAGAGCCACCTTCTGAGACAAACAATCGATCCCACCAAGATGTCATATACACTTCACATAGCTGATTTATTTCTCTTATAATATACTTGATTACAGGCTTCATTTCTCACAGAGCACACTCATAAAAATATAAAAAGTATCACTTTATATTGCTTTTAGGTATTTTACAGAATAAAATGTAATAATATTGTACTGTTCTTTGTCATCTATGATCTATACTGGGATAATATTCTGCCCACGGCCACTGTCAAGACATTATTAATTTATTTATCTAGTGATGATGACCAATTTGTTTCTGCAGGTCTGGACCATATCAGTACCAAACCTATACCTGTTCCTCAAGACTCGTACACCAACCCCGAGTGGTGGAGCATAAGCACCTTGTCAGAGACAATTTTGTAGAAAATGGGGCCCGGGGACTCAAGAACTGTAGGGAACCCCACTTTCACTATTTTTGACATTTTTGTTCTTGTAATTTATAAAGTTGCATACATACCCCAAAAAGTTGCATATATATACCCCAATGTACCCTTTTTACCCCAATGTTTAGACCCGAATAACATGTAAAATACTACTTCCATATAATTCCCACACAATGCAACCATTCAGGGTCCAAATACTGACATACAATGCCAAAATAATACTATCATATTGTACGATAACAATGATGCCATATACAGCTTGTATAATAGTCCCATATAGCGCCCAAATAATACGCAGTATTCAGATAATACTAAAAGAGCCCACATAATAAGGTCATTTGATTCCCAAATAATACCAACATACACTGATAAATAATAATCTTGCGGGAAAAGGCATTCAGTGTATTTGAGTGCTCAGCCCAACTACTAGACCTGACAATAGAGTGCAATGTATTGTCCACTCCACTCTCAGGTTGTTCTTGGGGATCCCATCCTGGGGACTCTCTAGGAAATGGGAGACCGGGCGATTGTCCTGTTTGCCCCTACCTAAAACCGTCTCTGCACCTTGTTGTCTTTGCAACCCAAATCCCCACTTTCTTGTCTCTGTTCACTACTCCTCCAAAAGTTTTCACTTACATGTGAGTGCTGCTCCTTCTTCATTTATGTCGAAGGAACACTCCATGCAAATTGGGTTATACCTGTGTCGTGCACTGCCCCCTCAGGTCCTGTAAAAGGTGTATCAGTTTTGACTGGAGTGTTCCTTTAATTAGTGCTACCCTTTTAGGCTATGTTAACACAGGGCAGTGATGGTTTGACAGATGGTTGGACAGATTACACAACTGCAGCAAAACCAAATGTAAATACATAAATTCATAAAAAATTAAGGAGATTAGAAGCAGATAAACCCAACTTTTCTCTTCAAGGTTTTTCCATCAGTGTTTGGGCTGATCCACGTGATCCTATTATGGCTGTATTCATCCTCTGAGTTATATAAACCTAAATTAAGCACCCATAGAAGTGTATGAGACTCTACTGTACCTCCATATGCCATCCAGATTAAATTTACCCCAAAAATTGTGGCATGCTCCTTTGGATGCCGTATAATGGGGGTATTTTCCCTCATAAATACGGAGGCATTATACAGTGAAACTACCGCTCCATATTATGAAGCTGCGGGGAGTCAGTGTGCCTCAATACAGACTATGTGCACATGGCTCTACTATGCGCTCTGCTATGCACTCTACTATAGGCTCTACTATGTGCTCGACTATGTACTTTACTATGTGCTCAAGTATGCGCTCTACTATGTGCTCGACTATGCCCTCTACCTTGTTCTTCACTTTGTGCTCTACTATACATTCTACTATGTGCTTCACTATATGCTCTGCTATGCGCTCTACTATGCGCTCTACTATGTGCTCTCCTATGTGCTCTCCTATGCGCTCTACTATGTGCTTCACTATATGCTCTACTATGTGTTCTACTATGCGCTCTTATATGTGCTCTCCTATGTGACCTACTATACGCTCTATTATGTGCTCTACTTTGCACTATACTATGCGCTCTAGTATAGCTTTACTATGTGCTCTGCTATGTGCTCGACTATGCACTCGACTATGCGCTATACTATGCGCTCTACTATGACTATGTCCTCTACTACGTGCTATACTATACACTCTACTATGTGCTTGGCTATATGCTCTACTATGTGCTTTACTAGGTGCTCTCCTATGTGCTCTACTATGCTCTCTGTTACTGTATGTGCTCTACTATGTGCTCTACTATGTGCTCTACTATGTGCTCTACTATGTGCTCTACTATGTGCTCTACTATGTGCTCTACTATGTGCTCTACTATGTGCTCTACTATGTGCTCTACTATGTGCTCTACTATGTGCTCTACTATGTGCTCTACTATGTGCTCTACTATGTGCTCTACTATGTGCTCTACTATGTGCTCTACTATGTGCTCTACTATGTGCTCTACTATGTGCTCTACTATGTGCTCTACTATGTGCTCTACTATGTGCTCTACTATGTGCTCTACTATGTGCTCTACTATGTGCTCTACTATGTGCTCTACTATGTGCTCTACTATGTGCTCTACTATGTGCTCTACTATGTGCTCTACTATGTGCTCTACTATGTGCTCTACTATGTGCTCTACTATGTGCTCTACTATGTGCTCTACTATGTGCTCTACTATGTGCTCTACTATGTGCTCTACTATGTGCTCTACTATGTGCTCTACTATGTGCTCTACTATGTGCTCTACTATGTGCTCTACTATGTGCTCTACTATGTGCTCTACTATGTGCTCTACTATGTGCTCTACTATGTGCTCTACTATGTGCTCTACTATGTGCTCTACTATGTGCTCTACTATGTGCTCTACTATGTGCTCTACTATGTGCTCTACTATGTGCTCTACTATGTGCTCTACTATGTGCTCTACTATGTGCTCTACTATGTGCTCTACTATGTGCTCTACTATGTGCTCTACTATGTGCTCTACTATGTGCTCTACTATGTGCTCTACTATGTGCTCTACTATGTGCTCTACTATGTGCTCTACTATGTGCTCTACTATGTGCTCTACTATGTGCTCTACTATGTGCTCTACTATGTGCTCTACTATGTGCTCTACTATGTGCTCTACTATGTGCTCTACTATGTGCTCTACTATGTGCTCTACTATGTGCTCTACTATGTGCTCTACTATGTGCTCTACTATGTGCTCTACTATGTGCTCTACTATGTGCTCTACTATGTGCTCTACTATGTGCTCTACTATGTGCTCTACTATGTGCTCTACTATGTGCTCTACTATGTGCTCTACTATGTGCTCTACTATGTGCTCTACTATGTGCTCTACTATGTGCTCTACTATGTGCTCTACTATGTGCTCTACTATGTGCTCTACTATGTGCTCTACTATGTGCTCTACTATGTGCTCTACTATGTGCTCTACTATGTGCTCTACTATGTGCTCTACTATGTGCTCTACTATGTGCTCTACTATGTGCTCTACTATGTGCTCTACTATGTGCTCTACTATGTGCTCTACTATGTGCTCTACTATGTGCTCTACTATGTGCTCTACTATGTGCTCTACTATGTGCTCTACTATGTGCTCTACTATGTGCTCTACTATGTGCTCTACTATGTGCTCTACTATGTGCTCTACTATGTGCTCTACTATGTGCTCTACTATGTGCTCTACTATGTGCTCTACTATGTGCTCTACTATGTGCTCTACTATGTGCTCTACTATGTGCTCTACTATGTGCTCTACTATGTGCTCTACTATGTGCTCTACTATGTGCTCTACTATGTGCTCTACTATGTGCTCTACTATGTGCTCTACTATGTGCTCTACTATGTGCTCTACTATGTGCTCTACTATGTGCTCTACTATGTGCTCTACTATGTGCTCTACTATGTGCTCTACTATGTGCTCTACTATGTGCTCTACTATGTGCTCTACTATGTGCTCTACTATGTGCTCTACTATGTGCTCTACTATGTGCTCTACTATGTGCTCTACTATGTGCTCTACTATGTGCTCTACTATGTGCTCTACTATGTGCTCTACTATGTGCTCTACTATGTGCTCTACTATGTGCTCTACTATGTGCTCTACTATGTGCTCTACTATGTGCTCTACTATGTGCTCTACTATGTGCTCTACTATGTGCTCTACTATGTGCTCTACTATGTGCTCTACTATGTGCTCTACTATGTGCTCTACTATGTGCTCTACTATGTGCTCTACTATGTGCTCTACTATGTGCTCTACTATGTGCTCTACTATGTGCTCTACTATGTGCTCTACTATGTGCTCTACTATGTGCTCTACTATGTGCTCTACTATGTGCTCTACTATGTGCTCTACTATGTGCTCTACTATGTGCTCTACTATGTGCTCTACTATGTGCTCTACTATGTGCTCTACTATGTGCTCTACTATGTGCTCTACTATGTGCTCTACTATGTGCTCTACTATGTGCTCTACTATGTGCTCTACTATGTGCTCTACTATGTGCTCTACTATGTGCTCTACTATGTGCTCTACTATGTGCTCTACTATGTGCTCTACTATGTGCTCTACTATGTGCTCTACTATGTGCTCTACTATGTGCTCTACTATGTGCTCTACTATGTGCTCTACTATGTGCTCTACTATGTGCTCTACTATGTGCTCTACTATGTGCTCTACTATGTGCTCTACTATGTGCTCTACTATGTGCTCTACTATGTGCTCTACTATGTGCTCTACTATGTGCTCTACTATGTGCTCTACTATGTGCTCTACTATGTGCTCTACTATGTGCTCTACTATGTGCTCTACTATGTGCTCTACTATGTGCTCTACTATGTGCTCTACTATGTGCTCTACTATGTGCTCTACTATGTGCTCTACTATGTGCTCTACTATGTGCTCTACTATGTGCTCTACTATGTGCTCTACTATGTGCTCTACTATGTGCTCTACTATGTGCTCTACTATGTGCTCTACTATGTGCTCTACTATGTGCTCTACTATGTGCTCTACTATGTGCTCTACTATGTGCTCTACTATGTGCTCTACTATGTGCTCTACTATGTGCTCTACTATGTGCTCTACTATGTGCTCTACTATGTGCTCTACTATGTGCTCTACTATGTGCTCTACTATGTGCTCTACTATGTGCTCTACTATGTGCTCTACTATGTGCTCTACTATGTGCTCTACTATGTGCTCTACTATGTGCTCTACTATGTGCTCTACTATGTGCTCTACTATGTGCTCTACTATGTGCTCTACTATGTGCTCTACTATGTGCTCTACTATGTGCTCTACTATGTGCTCTACTATGTGCTCTACTATGTGCTCTACTATGTGCTCTACTATGTGCTCTACTATGTGCTCTACTATGTGCTCTACTATGTGCTCTACTATGTGCTCTACTATGTGCTCTACTATGTGCTCTACTATGTGCTCTACTATGTGCTCTACTATGTGCTCTACTATGTGCTCTACTATGTGCTCTACTATGTGCTCTACTATGTGCTCTACTATGTGCTCTACTATGTGCTCTACTATGTGCTCTACTATGTGCTCTACTATGTGCTCTACTATGTGCTCTACTATGTGCTCTACTATGTGCTCTACTATGTGCTCTACTATGTGCTCTACTATGTGCTCTACTATGTGCTCTACTATGTGCTCTACTATGTGCTCTACTATGTGCTCTACTATGTGCTCTACTATGTGCTCTACTATGTGCTCTACTATGTGCTCTACTATGTGCTCTACTATGTGCTCTACTATGTGCTCTACTATGTGCTCTACTATGTGCTCTACTATGTGCTCTACTATGTGCTCTACTATGTGCTCTACTATGTGCTCTACTATTTTTGCCACCTTTGCATAAATTCATTCACTCTGATAGTATAGGTGTCTGGCTGCGCCTTTCCCTTGCAAAGTCAGCTGTTTAACAAGGGGTTTGAGGAACCAGATTGCATATTAAAGGGATTATTTGTGAAGAGATAAACCCCATAATAATTTTTTTCCCTGTTCTTAAAAAAAATTCAACACTTTTGGTATTGTGATTTTTTTGCAGCCAGACACCCTAAGGTCTGATAGCTATTCAGTGGCAGAAACAAATGGATAATGCAAGTTCTTCCCGTCAGAAATGGTATCTTGGCATGGAATCATACTGTATAATGCTTTTGCAATGATATTTTGCATAAATGAAAATAATTAAAACTGCTGAGAAAACAACAACACACATCATCCAGTCACTGTCTGCATGGCTGCTCCCTTTCTTCTCCAAAGGATAGAGTTCTTCAAAGCAATGCTAAAAATGCCAAGCAAGCGGAGCAACGTATTGTTTAAAACCAGTGTCCAAAACAGGCAGCTGGTAACGTCGCTGTATTCACTGTCAACAGACAACTTCTGGCTGCTTTATATTGGGATATTAATTTCTATGCGGGGAAAAAAGCAACCAGCTGGTCCTCTACATTTTGTAAGTCAAACAGAAAATTGAGGCTGATCTGTAATTCTTTTATATAAATAAAAATGTAAAAAAACAGAACCATTTTTTTTAAATCTAAATTTAAGTGCTGCCCATAGTAATGAGCTGACGCTAGCTGCTGCTAGCTATTTTTTAGCCCAATAGATAAAAGCTATAACGCCATCTTAATGGCAATGTGTATTAGAAGTCTGAGGTAGTCTAAGCTCCCTGTTTCTCCCCCATGCTTTACACTGCAGCTCTGTAGGTTAAGATTAGCTGCTGTTTAACACAAGCCCAGTACAAACTAAGCAACACAGTAAATATAGAATGAACTACAAGCAACTAAATCACAAGTGAGAAAAATTAAATTATTAGACAATTGCTGTATATAGACTGGTCAAAATGAGCCTCAATAATGGGTGAGGCTGGATCCAAATGACAGCTGGAATAACTAGACCGCTGCGGTTCTACTGAGCCAAACTGAGATCACTGTAGGGTTCTATATTAATATAACGTCCTTCAGCAGAAGCACAGTGGATCCAGGTGTTAGCAGAGACAGTTATAGAAAATAAGCAAAGCAGCTCCCTGCCACCCACCTGCCGTTTTTCTAATACCACCATATAGTGTCAAGATAAAACCGCCATATATTTCAGAGATATAACTGCCATATAGTGCAGATATAATCCTGCCATATTGCGCAGAGATAATGCTGCCATATAGTACAGAGATAATACTGCCATATAGAGCAGAGATAATACCACCATATAGTGCAGAGATAATACTGCCATATAGTGCAGAGATAATACTGCCATATAGTGCAGAGATAATACTGCCATATAGTGCAAAGATAATGCTGCCATATAGTGCAGAGATAATGCTGCCATATAGTACAGAGATAATACTGCCATATAGTGCAGAGATAATACAGCCATATAGTGCAGAGATAATACCGCCATATAGTGCAGAAATAATACCACCATATAGTGCAGAGATAATACTGCCATATAGTGCAGAGATAATACTGCCATATAGTACAGACATAACACTGCCATATAGAGCAGAGATAATACCACCATATAGTGCAGAGATAATACTGCCATATAGTGCAGAGATAATGCTGCCATATAGTACAGAGATAATACTGCCATATAGTGCAGAGATAATACTGCCATATAGTGCAGAGATAATACAGCCATATAGTGCAAAGATAATACTGCCATATAGTGCAGAGATAATACCGCCATATAGTGCAGAGATAATACCACCATATAGTGCAGAGATAATACTGCCATATAGTGCAGAGATAATACTGCCATATAGTACAGAGATAATACTGCCATATAGTGCAGAGATAATACCGCCATATAGTGCAGAGATAATACTGCCATATAGTGCAGAGATAATACCGCCAAATAGTGCAGAGATAATACCACCATATAGTGCAGAGATAATACTGCCATATAGTACAGAGATAATACTGCCATATAGTGCAGAGATAATACTGCCATATAGTGCAGAGATAATATACAGCCCACATAATACCACCATATAGTGCAGAGATAATACTGCCATATAGTGCAGAGATAATACTGCCATATAGTGCAGAGATAATACTGCCATATAGTGCAGAGATAATACCACCATATAGTGCAGAGATAATACCGCCATATAGTGCAGAGATAATACTGCCATATAGTACAGAGATAATACTGCCATATAGTGCAGAGATAATACTGCCATATAGTGCAGAGATAATATACAGCCCACATAATACCACCATATAGTGCAGAGATAATACTGCCATATAGTGCAGAGATAATATTGCCATATAGTGCAAAGATAATACTGCCATATAGTGCAGAGATAATATTGCCATATAGTACAGAGATAATACTGCCATATAGTGCAGAGATAATATACAGTCCACATAATACCACCATAAAATGCACAAATAATTAGCAGGATACCAATAATCCTCTCTTAAAGAGCCCACATAATAATGCCATATCACTCTCACATAATGCTACAATTCAATTCCCAAATAATTCCATCAAACATGGCTAAGTCATACTGGGTTCCCGTTTTTGGGGGGTCCTAGTAAATTGAGGAATTATGGAGGAAAAAGTAATATTAGTATCTATCTATCTATCTATCTATCTATCTATCTATCTACATATCAAAAACAGACAACATTACTGTAGTTATCATCAGATTATAGCATGTTCTATGCACTCTACACAGTGGTAGCCAGTCACGCCTATGATTTTATCATCCAACATTCTGTAGACAGATAACAATTACTTATATTTGATTGCTATGACAGCAATTGAATGCGATAATACTGGTGTAAAAACGAAGGATAATGCATAGAATTCATAGACACATAAGGCCTAGATTAGACGACGTACTGTACCCGTAGAGAACTGTCCATATTGCAGAAGTATCACCCGGACCCCCTACAACTCTACTGAACCTAAACTTACAGAACAATACGTATTTATGGTGCTGTAATTAACTTCAGTAAAATCGCTCGGAGTCCCTCGCCACATCTGTTTACACTCTTGTGTGATGACTGGCTGGTCCGCTCATTCATCTATATGGACAAGACGACCACTGTGGAAGCTTTAATGGCGGCCATATTGGTTGTCACACAGATAACCAAGAAATAGCTGCGTACAATTTAGTAGTAGAAGACGACACCAGAATTTTTTGTGTTTTATTTTTTATATAATATATAAAACGTTTTTTCTTACCAGTCCATTGCAAGTGCTTATTGCTGCATATCCGCTCCCAATATCAGGTTGTTGCACCGTGCCGGTGAGATGACAGGAGACTCCAGATCGAGGGATAATTCTTACTCCACTCTGGTTTCCAGTTCGTCTTTCAAGAATATAGTCATCAGACAGAAATCCTTCATTTAAGGTCATGTTAAAATATAAATCCTTAGTTCCCTGTCGAATCCTGTAGTGCACTGTCTCAGAACGGGCGTCACGCTTTCTTCGTTTGAGATTTTCGCCATAAGTTAAAGTATAAGATAAGAAGTTTCCATACTCGTCTACCTTGAAGGGATCAACCAGTTCATACGCTGGAGGTAAGTCCCTGGTAAGATGTTCTGAAACAACGGGAACATGATAGAACTTAGTATCTCATGACAGTTCGACAAAGGTGTATTAAAAGGATTACCTTCATTCTATACATAATTTACCTATAGCAATCACAGTGTAGCTTCCATTTTTTCAGAGAATTTAATGGAGTGTCCGATTGAGAAAACCCACTTCCCTATAGCCTAAAAGGTCTGCTGTTCAGGGTCCTTGTCTTTTGGACAGAGTGAAGAGCCGTTACAGAGAGCATCTCTCGCTGTGGAGGACCTGTCCTGTCCTGTACACTTGGATATTAATGGACACTGTGTAATGCTTCATTCTCCCTGTGGGGGAGCTGCAGGGAAATTGATCACTTAGTGGCAGTTATTTTCACAGATTACAGCTGATCACTGGGGGTTCCAGCAGGTGGACACTTTGTAATCTACTAATTGTCAAGCCACCCTTCTAACACGTAGTATTGTCCAAAGTGGAGAACCCCTTTAAAGAGGTTAATAAAACATGGCTGCTTTCTTCAAGAAACACATCTATCTATGGGTTGTGATTGGTATTACAGCTCAGCTATATTGACATGAATAGGGCTTTAGCTGCAATACCAAACACAGGTGGACAAGTGTGGTTCTGTTTTTGGAAGAAAACATCCAGGTTTTTCTAATACTGGACAACCCCTTTAATACATGAAAGCTGAGTTCTGATTCATGGAAAAACTTCAAGATGGGTCTGGATGCCTGAAAATATTACAAGCTATATGAAAATAGAAGGGATTTATTTTGGTATATTTAGCGTCAGGAAGGATTTTCTTCCCTCTAATGTGAGGCAATAGGTAACTATCTCACAGGATCGATAGGATAGGCCATCACATTCTGATCGATCTTAAACCTAATAATGAAGGGGCTCTAGCACTGGATTAGCGAAGCGACCCCTTCACAATTTTTCCCATCACAGTCGTGCTCCCAGCGATCCACTAAATGGGGCTGTGCTGCAGTTCCCTTTACAGCCAGCGGCCAGGATCTCAGGATTGGTGGGGGTCTCAGCGAATGGACCCCCACCGATCAGAAAGTGATGACATTTCCTAGAATATGCCATCAGTTTATGACATGGGAAAAACCCTTTAAACTTGATGGACGTGGTCATTTGTATGTTATCATAATATTTTCTCCTAATATAATATTATTCATCTAATGCTTCTCTTATACAATGTATTCTGTTTGTTTATGACATATTATACTGAGGATGCTGCCACCGTGTAAGAGGAAATAAACATCTGCAGTTCTCGATTTTCAATTCCAGTTTTAATTCCGACCCTAAACCAGTGTTCAGTAAAATTTCTCTTGAAATTCACCAAGACTCAGAACTGAGTTAATTTTATCTGACTTTTTACATCCCGGTTCCTCTTGCAGCTGTGTACGGTTACAAGAGGTGAACTATTTATGCTATGAACATCCAGTCTTTCTTCGAATGTCCCCTCACTGGCATTACAAAACTTACATAACGTTCTTAATTGCCTACCACAACAACAGCATAGACACAAAAAACAGTTGCTGCTTATCTGTGTACTGAACAAACGTTGTTTTAGACCACGTCTCTGCCTCACACTACAACCTGTTGTCCCTTATCTGTGTACCGAACGTGGATTATTTCCTGGCCACGGTTCTGCCTTACCCTACAACTTATTGCTGCTTTTCTGTGTACTGGACTTGGATTGTTTCCTGACCACGTCTCTGCCTAATGCTACAACCTATTGTCGCTTATCCGTGTACCGAACCTGGACTGTTATTTATACTGTTACTGTTACACCATGCAATATAAATAACATGTTAACTATATTCTATTTGTGATTAGGATTACAGCTATACCAAATATGTGTAGTTTTTTTTGTTTTGTTTTTTACTACTTTTACACTAGTTATATTTTTTTATTTTGGACATTATTTTAATGAACTTTATTTTTTGTTTAGAATTTCTTTTAGAAGTGATCTAAAGCTTCAATGATGCAATGCAATACTACTGTATTACAATGTATTATACCTGTCAGTGTTACACTGACGAGCAACCTCTTTGGCCCTTCTTTAGCCAGGGCCTAATAGGCACATACACATACAGGGCTGGGGCCCTTTGTTAGGTACCCAGCTACCATGGCAACCCATCAGTAACCCACTATCATGTAGCTCCCATGTCATCGCTGCACCTTATAGTTCGGTGGTTCTTGGGAACATCCTGTAAATATCAGCTCTGTCTTCCAGGTGAGCTTGTGCTTATACACAGGAACTAAACTAAAGAAGCAGAGCTGCAGTGTATAGAGCAAAATCTTGGATTAGATGTGTAGTCATAGACATATATTTACATCTAGGTGCCCTTACACAGTAATGTAGAAAAACTGGATCCAGGACCTAAATGTGCCTATTTATGTCCTTCTGTGCCTACGTAGATTAGAACACAAGTGGATCATATAATGGGAGCTAGAAATGCAAACTCCTGTTTTTAAAGTTTCCATTCAATTCAATGTAGTTTAATGTGGAAATAAATGTTGTAAGACAATGAGGCAGAGACATAGGTAGGGGAGGCTGGTGGGGAATATGTCTAAAGTGCTTGGTCCCAGAACTAGGACTGGAAATTGATTCTTTGCCCGAGTTGAATGAAGGCCTAGCAATACTCCTGTCCTGATGCATATCTCTTCAAGAACTGTTGAACAAATAACTGGAAATACAAATAAACTTTTGTACACTGTCAATTGAATCCATCCTGTATAACGTGAAGCTGATTCATTTGCTTATTCATTTCTTAATGTATCTTTGCAGTATTTTTCTAAAATAATGCTCCAAGTCTCCTGCCTAGATGTAAAGTTAAATGATACAATTTTGTCTAGCAGTAGCCACCACAAGAGGGAGCTCAGGAGCTTACTGCATACTGTGATATACATTGAATATTAACACATTATGCAGTAAGCTTCCTCTAGTAGTGGCAGCAGGCAGTCAGCATGTTATCTTTCATATTTTTGTCAATGCAGGAGATTTGGAGCTCTGTATCAGAAACAAACAGAACTCTGGCCATATTAAGAAATTAATTAGTACAAAATCACAAACCATGAATATATTTTATTTATAAGCAGTATATTACTTGATTTTATTCTTAAATGTCCAATAAAATTTCCATGCAATGCAATGTACTACGAGGTAATCTGCCGCCAAACAAGGCAATTGGAATTGGATTTCTGTACATAATAACAGTTTATATTGTCATTGTATTTTTTAGCTCATATACAAAACCATAGACAGATCCAATAGCCGAGTTCTGCCTTTCTATAAGTGAAAAATATCATGAGTTTTTTGACAGATATCTCTCTGCAGACTCTTTGGCTGAGTGGAAAATCACAGATAAATCAATAGCTAGAAGAGATGAGCTCTCATGAACACTGCTCATTTTATTCTCTCTATCAGCTCTGCCTTTAAACGGTTTATTTTTCCGTATCTGTGCTTTATACGGAGGTGACAGGAAAAAGAAAAATGTACAAGACTGAAAATCCCATACAATCTATTACAAAATATATACTATAACCACATAGGGGAAAGCCTCAACAATGCAATACTATGACTTGAAGATATCAGTCACAGCTGGTAGATACTGTACGACTTCTGCTAAATCAACTTTCTATTATACACCTTGTTGAATCGCTGTCAGTAAATGTCAATTTCCGTTAGTTTTCTTCAACATGTGTAGTTAAGATTTTTTTCACTGAATCTCTGACCTGTTTAAGGGATATATAAAGTGGCAGTCAACGCTTCACTGCCAATGTTTATATCATAAGTATGTCAGTTTATACAAGATAAATGATACAATGTATCAAGAATATGTGTCTAGTGCTTTCGCACTTTGCATTGACACAAAATAAATTAATCTAGTGTGGTAGGTAATAATGCTAAAAAAATAAATAACATATCACGTATATTTATGTCCAGTTTGTACCTTAGTTACTATCTATTTTTATTTGTTTTTATATATGTTTGTAAAGTGGACATAGAATATCAGAGATATAGGTGGGTCCCAATAGCCACACCTATAGAGATCTGCATGAGGTAGGTAGATTCAATCCAAGTCCAGCACATCCAAGTTAGGTGCAAGGAATATTGTTCAAGTGCTAAGACCCTGAATTCCTATCCTACCCACTATTAGCCCTACACGTTTCTCTGCTATCTATTTGTGCCGCAAATCTTCGGGGCCACAGCAATCAATCTATTAGATCTTCTAGAAGTCTAAGTGTACAATGCACTGAATACAACAGATCGTGCCACAACGTGGACATAGTAAGCTAGCCACTGTTGGTGGCCAAACACTCCATCTTATAAGGTGGAGGACACTCCCCCCACATGTGCATATTGAACCAATGGAAAGGGCCCAGCGCGTGATGCAAGTCACACCCACGTAGGTGGGGGCGCGTCCAGGTCAGCCAATCATAATGCAGCATAGTGCCGACTCCCCTGAGATGACGTATGGGGCTGTGATTGGAGACTATGAGCTGTCAATCAGCGCATGGAGCATCCCCAGCAGCAGTGGGCTGAAACACTGTTCCAAAAACCCCTCCACGTCAGGGGAATGTGACAGGCAAGTGTATATGCGCTGTGACCAAATTATGAACATTTGTAAGGGGGGTAACATAAGGTGTGAACAGGTATATCATAAAATATAGGCTATGATGCTCTAGATTTATAATGATAGGCGCAAATAACAAAATCGTGTTACAAAAATCCTAGCAGTAACTCAGATCAATGGGTGGATCAGAGATGAAGATAAACAGACTGGGTGAAGTATAATGTTAACCCCTTAGTGACCAGCCTATTTTAGGTCTTAGTGACAAGCCATTTTTTTACGTTTTTCCATCGTCTCATTCAAAGAGCTATAAACTTTTTATTTTTGCGTTGGCATAGCTGTATAAGGTCTTGTTTTTTGCGGGACAAGTTGTAATTTTTAATAGCACCATTTTGGGGTACATAGAATTTATTGATTAACTTTTATTAACTTTTTTTTTGGGGGGAATAGAAAAAAAACCAGCAATTTCGCCACTCTTTTTCGCGTCCTAAATCTACGCCGTTTACCGTGTGCTATAAATAACACAATAACTTTATTCAGCGGGTTGATGCGATTGCAACGATACCAAATTTGTATCGTTTTTGTATGTTTTACTACTTTTACACAGTAAAAACGCTTTTTTTTCAAAATTATTTGTTTTTGCGTCCCCATATTTGAAGAGCCGTAACGTTTTTATTTTTTCGCCGATGCAATTGTAGGAAGGCTTTTTTTTTGCGGGACGACCTGTAATTTTTATAGGTACCATATTGGAGTAGATGCGACTTTTTGATCACTTTTTATCACATTTTTTTTCAGGCTGGATTAGAAGAAAACAGCAATTTTTGCATGTTTTTTTATTTTATTTTTTACGACGTTCACCGTACGGGTTAAATAATGTAATAAGTTTATAGTTGGGGTCTTTATGGACGCGGCGATACCAAATGTGGGTAACTTTTTTACTTTATTTTGTTTGTTAATAATAAAGCAGATTGTAAGGGGGAAAAAGTGGGTTTTTCCTTTTTTTTTCTTCACTTTTTATTAAACATTTTTTTCACTTTTTTACTAGTCCCACTAGAGGACTTCACTATGCGATAATTCGATCGCATTTATAATACACTGCAATACTTCTGTATTGCAGTATATTATGCCTGTCCGTGTAAAACAGACAGGCATCTGCTAGGTCATGCCTCCGGCATAGCCTAGCAGGCATTCACTACAGGCAGACCTGGGGGCCTTTATTAGGCCCCCGGCTTCCATCGGAGAAACAGACACTTGGCGATCTTATCGCCGGGTGTCAGTGGAATGAGTGGGAGCTCCCTCCCTCTCTCCAAAACCACTCAGGTGCGGAGCACGCTATTGTACACCGCATCTGAGGGGTTAAACGGGTGAGATCGATACTAATAATCGATCTCACCCGGTCGAGCAGGGACGCCCTCAGCTACCTCTGGCAGCTGAGAGCAGGGAGATTTGACAGCTCCCTGCTCTGTTTACTTATTGCGATGCCGCAACGTAAAAAGTCTATGGCATCGGAATGAAGCCCGTTAGTGACCGACGTAGAAACACTATGGGCCGGTGACTAATGGGTTAAATAAAGCTAGTATAGGATATGTAGTCATTAATACCCTCAGGATTTGTTGTTTTTAATCGGTAGATCCATCTAAATTCCCTCCACGTACTGACAATTTCATTACCTCTATTACTTGAAAAGTCATTTCCTCAGTGTTGTTATTATGTTTCTCGCTAGACACGTATCTTCTTTTCTACGGATATTTCCCATATGCTCCAGAATTCTTCGCCTAAACTCCCGGATGGTCTTTCCCACGTAGTTTTGTGGGCAGGTGCATGTGGCCATGTATGCTAGCCCCTTGGATTTGCAGTTACCAAATTCCCTGTTCTTGAAAGATTGTCCTGTAGCTGCACTCTGTGAGGTGTTACCTTTGGTTACATATTTGCATCCTTGGCACGATCCACATTTATATGTGCCACGTTGTGACACGATCTGTTGTATTCAGTGCATTGTACACTTAGACTTCTAGAAGATCTAATAGATTGATTGCTGTGGCCCCGGAAGATTTGCGGCAGAAATAGATAGCAGAGAAACGTGTAGGGCTAATAGTGGGTAGGATAGGAATTCAGGGTCTTAGCACTTGAACAATATTCCTTGCACTTAACTTGGATGTGCTGGACTTGGATTGAATTTATCTGCCTCGTGCAGATCTCTATAGGTGTGGCTATTGGGCCCCACCTATATCTCTGATATTCTATGTCCACTTTACAAACATATATAAAAACAAATAAAAATCAAATAGATCGCAACTCTGGTACAAACTGGACATGAATATACGTGATATGTTATTTATTTTTAGCATTATTACCTACCACACTAGATTAATTTATTTTGTGTCAATGCAAAGTCTGAAAGCACTAGACACATATTCTTGATACATTGTACAGGGTGGGCCATTTATATAGATACACCTAAATAAAATGGGAATGGTTGGTGATATTAACTTCCTGTTTGTGACACATTAGTATATAGGAGGGGGAAAACTTTTCAAGGTGGGTGTTGACCATGGCGGCCATTTTGAAGTCGGCCATTTTGTATCCAACTTTAGTTTTTTCAATGGGAAGAGGGTCATGTGACACATCAAACGTATCGAGAATTTCACAAGAAAAACAATGGTGTGCTTGGTTTTAACTTTATTTTATTCTTTCATGAGTTATTTACAAGTTTCTGACCACTTATAAAATGTGTTCAAAGTGCTGCCCATTGTGTTGGATTGTCAATGCAACCCTCTTCTCCCACTCTTCACACACTGATAGCAACACCACAGAAGAAATGCTAGCACAGGCTTCCAGTATCCGTAGGTTCAGTTGCTGCACATCTCGTATCTTCACAGCATAGACAATTCCCTTCAGATGACCCCAAAGATAAAAGTCTAAGGGGGTCAGATCGGGAGGCATTTCTTCTGCGATGTTGCTATCAGTGTGTGAAGAGTGGGAGAAGAGGGTTGCATAGACAATCCAACACAATAGGCAGCACTTTGAACACATTTTATAAGTGGTCAGAAACTTGTAAATAACTCATGAAAGAATAAAGTAACGTTAAAACCAAGCACACCATTGTTTTTCTTGTGAAATTCTCGATAAGTTTGATGTGTCACATGACCCTCTTCCCATTGAAAAAACTAAAGTTGGATACAAACTGGCCGACTTCAAAATGGCCGCCATGGTCAACACCCAGCTTGAAAAGTTTCCCCCCTCCCATATACTAATGTGCCACAAACAGGAAGTTAATATCATCAACCGTTCCCATTTTATTTAGGTGTATCCATATAAATGGCCCACCCTGTAGATCCACCTCCCTTATAATGACGGTGTGTAGTGATTTTCTATATGATTGTAGGCCTCATGCCCACTTCAGTTTTTTTCTTCAGGGTGCTATCCATTTTTTTAATGGCTAGCACACTGACACATTAATTTCTATGGGGCTATGCACACTTCCGTTGTTTTAACGGAACCGCGTGGCCGTTCTGACAAAAATAGGACGGGTCCTACTCCTGTCCATTTTTGACAGAACATTCTCGGCCATTTCATTCATTTGGGCCATTGAAACAACGGACTGCACACGGAAACCATACGTGCGCTGTTCGTGTTTCACGGCTCTGTCAGCGGCAGTACAACAGGCAACGGATGTGTGCATAAGGCCTGAGGGTTTAAGCTGGGGTGGTTCCCTGATTTACACTCAGTGCTCAGGGGTGTAGTTTAATCTTTAATCTAACTTTGTCTCTCATTTTCCTGCCCTCATTGTGTTTAGCACCTTTATATTGATATCAAAATGTTAAAGTGTACCTCCAATGCAAAAAAACCTCACAGTGTTCTTACAGATGGGCCCTTCCTAAACTTATCTCTGAGCCCGGCATATCCCGAGATCTATAAGCATAAGATGTTGATCAAACATGTAAAAGAAAAGGTATGAATCTGACAGATGACATCAGCCATCTGTTGCCAATGGACTCCCATGTTAAAAAGATTTATACATTTAACGTATACAATATTTTATTGGAATGGCTCTGACAGGTGCCTCTGACACATGCGATCAGACACTTATAGACTTCTATGTTAAAAATATGTATATGTTCTATCTATCTATCTATCTAATCTATCTATCTATCTAATCTATCTATCTATCTATCTATCTATCTATCTATCTATCTATCTATCTATCTATCTATCTATCTATCTATCTATCTATCTATCTATCTATCTATCTATCTATCTATCTATCTATCTATCTATCATCTGTATCTGACATCAACAGAGAACAAGTAAAAGGCTGCAGTAATTAAAGTCTCCTACTTCTCAAAAATGGTCCCCTAGGGGGTTATTCCTCTTCTGAGATCTTAATGGTGACACTTCATGAGTCAGGAATTTTTATCAAACATTAAGCAATGCATTCGATTCACTCTTTAGAAAAATGTCACAGTCAATGTTGGGGTTGGGTAATCAGATAGAAGTTGAAGGCAAGTAATGACGGATTCATTTTACCCAATCAAGCCAGTTATACCTCATAAAAGCGCCCACCCTGAAGGTATTGCCATCCATGGATGGTGGGACATACAGGAGTAAGGAATACCTTGGTTAGGACTGAAACATGGAGTCCAGGAGACACCCCATTTGATAAAGTCATTGGCTTATTGGCTTAGGCTAGGGCTCCATTTAGTCACCACGAGGGGTAAAATTATCCATTACCTCAATGTTTAAATATAAGGGAAAAAGTCACAGACAACTCATAAGGATTGAAAGAATTTCAACCATGTCTTCAAGGAAACCTGATGTGGCCATGGCTTTGTGCAGAGAGCCGGTGGATATGAGCAGGAGAGCGGCGATGGATCGGCGCGGGAAGAGGAACAGTCGCCATGGAGCTCTAACATTAAAGTCATGACCTTTGCCTGAATGTTGAGCCCACTTGGACCATCAGGGCATCTTGAGGTGTCTATGGATCCTTGTGGAGACTTGCCCTGTATTGAACCTGACTCAACACCTAAATAAAGTGCCTCTTGTATGTGTTTCAGATTAGGAGGTTCTACGGCTTGGGTCATTTTTCTTGGCAGCAACGGTCAATACCATATAAAAAAAATATGTTAATGTTCAATTCTTACCAGCGGCATTTGGGAAATTTGTACAGTATAGCACTTGAATACTAGAAACTAGGGACTGAACATAGGGTTGACGAGTTCTATACTTGGACCACCAGGTACAGCACATAATGCCACAGGATTACCACTTTTTATAAAATTACTATAATATATTTTGGGCTTGTGCACATGAACGTATTACAGCTGCATATAACATCCAAGCCGTACAGAGCCATAATACTGCATCCAGAGATTTCATTAGGGCCAAACTCCTCTATATGGAGGCATACTGAGGCATTTCTACTACAGGAGAATAAATCCATAATATGGCAGTATATGGAACACTATATGGCGGCATGTGTAATACAGAACCACAGGGACTTTAAGTGCCACCACACAGGTTGTACTCTTTATCTTTCAGAGGGACAAATAAACTAATAAACCTAACTAAATTGCCAATATCACTCCAGTCTAGTGATATATTTCTAATACTCCGCTTCAGAAAGCTCTTAAATTGTGAAGGTCCATAAGATCCTCTTTATCTATGAGTAAATCTTGCCTCTGCCTGCAACAAGGATTATTGATTTTATGTTCTACTGATGAAATGATCAATGTAACATTTTTCTAGTTAAGAGATTCTTATGACAGGCTGAGACAGACAAGTAAAGGGACAATTATGTATATGTAGTCCTAAATGCATCACTAGCAGGCACTGAAGTGTGCACGAAGTCTGAACGGTAGCAGATGGAGTCCCTGCATTTCCATACTATGGATCCCAAGGTGCTCCTTGTGCCGCAGTATGGTGCCTCCGTGAGGCTCCATGTTCTCCCATAAAACATTTTTTCTATGGGAGAATAAATCTGTAATATAGTATTACAATTTTCACCTGAGAAATGAATTCTTGAGTTGGTTTGGCTCTGGCTAAACTGAGGTATGGAGCCGAAGGAATCTCCACGTACTTTACCCTTAACACCTACAAGTAGATATAGACTTTTCCTGTAGGATTCTCATGTTTCGGTTCCCAGAGTAGTCAAAAATTAGTGGTGGAGATGCTGCTAGAAACATCTGGAGAAGAAGTAGAGGCATAGTCAGAACCGGGACCAGGGGTCGTCAGCAGGAAAGTGCTTAGGATGCGACATTCCAGAGAATGAGACGAAGACAAATATGGGGTCAAAACCAGGAGATCTGACAACAAATTCCAGCTGACACACCCAAAGGAGCAAGATGAAGGCAGAATCCAGCGATAAGGTCAAGGTCAGGGTGAAATACATCAACTAGCTTAATAAAGATGAACAGTACCTTAATCCAAAAAGAATGGAGTCAGGCGGGATTCCATGAATGATGGTACGACCAAGGATTCATCATTCCATCAATGATGGCAATGTTTCTTGGTCTCCTGGCAGCAAAACAGTCGAAAAGTGTTTCACCATCACCAAAAATCATATATTTTATTTAAGCAGATGACAAATTTTGTTCTGCCCACAGTCCATTTTTTTTTAGTAGACTCAAGACTCATCCTTGTGGTCCTTACCAAACTTTATTGTAATATTTTTCTTGGAGAGCAAGGTCTTCTTTCTTACTATCTTCTTGTCAATACTATTTTTACTTATTTCTTGCCTGATGGTAGATTTATCAACAGTAACATATACCAAGTCAAGAGAGACCTACAGAATCCTTAGATGTTATCTTGGGGTCCTTGTGATCCAGAGAATATTATAGGCCTTGCTTTGGATGGTATTTTTGTTGGAGAACCACACCTGGGGACAGATCAACAGTCCTGATCCATATTATGCTTGATCGTGGGTTGATGAAGCCCAAATGCTTCACATAGTTACATAGTTGATAAGGTTGAAAAAAAGACACAGGTTCATCAAGTCCAATCTATAATCCTACCATGTTAATCTAGAGGAAGGCAAAAACCCACATGAGGTAGATGACAATTTCCTCAATAGGGGAAAAATTCCTCCGCGACTCCAAATTTTGGAATAAATCCCTGGATAAACGTCCCATCTCCAGAATCTAGTACCCATAACGTATAATATTATATTTTTCTAGAAAGGCATCAAAGCCCTTCTTGAAGCTGTTCAAAGAATCATCCATCACTACTTCTTGTGGCAGAGAGTTCTATAGTCTCACTGATCTCACAGTAAAGAATCCCCATCTGGGACGGTGGTGAAACCTTTTTTCCTCTAGATGTAGCGGATGCCCCCTTGTCCTTGTTACATGCATGAGTGTAAAAAGATCATTAGAAAAATCTCTGCACTGTCCAATTATATATTTGTACATTGTAATTGGATCGCCCCTAAGCCGTCTTTTTTCTAAACTGAATAGCCCCAAGTTTAATAACCTTTTTTGGTCCTGCAATCCATCCATTAAATTAATTACCTTGGTCACCCCTTCTCTGCACCCATCCTAGTTCAGCCATGTCTTTCTTATACACAGGTGCCAATGTGTGATCTAACTAGTGATTTGTATGGAGGCAAAATTATGTCTCTATGCCGCTTTTGATGTATCCCATGATTTTATTTGCCTTGGCAGCAGCTGCCTGGTACTGGTTCCTAAAGGTAAATGTACTGTCCACCAATGTCCCCAAATCTTTTTCAGTAGTAGATTTACCCGTGTTTTACCATTTAATGCATAATTGTAGAATTTGTTTCCTCGGCCCAAGTGCATATCCTTACATTTATCAACATTAAACTTAATTTGCCATTTCTCTGCCCAAATCTTAAGCTTCACCAAGCAATCATTTACCAACCTTCTTCAGATTGATGAATGTTGGCAACTCAAGATCGACATCAGGGCAACCCAAACTCATGTCTAATTGTTAACTCATCGACTGGACCTCTTATCTTATTTCCCATCTTATTTGTGGCTTAGTTGAAGGCCTGATCCCGTGTTTGGTCATTTTTAAGAATTTTAGAACATTTTAAAAGGTTCACATACTTCTAAACATTTTACAGATTCCTTCCAGAATACTTTTTCACAGTGCTACTATTGGTGTGAGCTGATCTTAGGATGCAGCGTGGCACTTGCAATAAGAGTGATGAGCGCCTTATTCTATCTAGACTTTACTAGTAACATTTATAGTGGTGTATCCCATTTTCTAGCTTTATACTTTATTTTTTTTGCCTGTGCTGCTATTACCTGTATTTGATCCCAGATTTTGACTGACTGCACTACCTGTTTCACCCCTCAACTTAATTTCTACATCTACATTTATCGACTACAGCAGGTTTTCTGACTATGTATAAGTTTGTGTCCCTGAATTTCACTTGGCTTCTGACCACCCCCTACTTGACCTCTATTAGCCTTGTGACTATTCTACTTTTCTATCGTTGCTGTATTTGTTTTGTATGGTTTTGACCCTGCTTATTAATTACGAGACTGTCCACAATCTACTGCTCCTTCTTTTCATTTCTCTATATTCTATCCAGAGAATTAACTATTGGCCAATCAACACTCGTCCTGGGGCCAACAGAGTACCAAGACCCTAAACAAAGTCGGGAAAAGGGGGTGCTATAGGTAAAATTTGTGGTCCAGTTTAGGTCTTTTGGGTCTTTGGGTCTTTTGGGTAACTTGGAACCAGATTACTCATATCTGTGACAGAAAACTCATAAACCTATAATATACTATATAAGACATGATTTTGTTTCTGATATTGATCCTCTGCTTTATACAGCATGCTGCATATTCATGCGTATGGCAAAGCTATGTGCACTGTACGGCAGCACACGGTTTATACGGATCCATATTATGGCGCTGTACCCAGGTGCTGTAGTATGGAGCCTCTTAGCAATGTATCCAGAGAAGAATACTTCCGTAATATGGAACATGCCACAATTTTTTTTGTGCCAATTTCGTATGGATTAAAGGCCGCATTAGAGATCCATACAACATGAATCCATATGTTGACCACGTGCATAAACACTATCGCTGCGTTTCACATGTTTTACTACTTCCCACATTGCAACTAATGATATTGTATTAGAGACTGGACATAGGGAAAGAGATGACATATGTTTCTTGTCAAGCATTTCCTGTACACATGTTGTTATTGTCAGACTGCTGGAACGTAGACGGTTCTGAGCGTATAATTGGTAATTTAATGGTCCATGGTCTTAACAATAGGTCCTTGCAAAGCTGAATATTCTTATCAGTAAACGCAACAGATGCCATGTGGCTCCACAACATAGTGTCTCCTTCAATATTCACTCTTTTGCAGACTTCCCTTGATACATTTTCTCCATAACCTTTCTCACTAATCCTTTACAAAAAATTGTACTCATTGAATTTTCAGATAAAAAATTATATTAAAGCATGTGGATATAAAATAGATAGTGCGCCCTGCAGTTACAGTGTATCTGTCTGTATGCAGACCTCCCACGTGGAGCCGTACATCACCAACACTGCATGTATGAAGTCAAAACATTAAAAAGAATTCTACATTTGTGGAAGTGCCTGGGGAATATGAGCGAAATCACATACAGATTTGTCTAAATAAAATGAAAAGGAAAAGACAGAATCTCTTTACCAATGACCAGTACATCATGTTTTCAGGAAGTGCTTGGTATTTCATGGTTTATATGTAATGTATCTGCTACATCATCGATGTACCTACAGCAAAGTCGGCAACCATTTCTAATGCTTTATAGGGCCTTGTTATATTCACACGCAGCAGATTTGTTGCAGAAATTTCAACCATTGAAAATCTATCTAATTGAGGTTGTTTCTGCAGCATGTACATGGACTTCTGTAAGCCCCATACAGATGAATATATGACTTGATAAGTACTGAACTTAGAAAATTGCTCAGAAGCACACGAGACGCTGTCAGTGCAGCTTACAGACGGATTTGTTTCAGAACGGCATTCTGCAGCTTCTATGTACTGTGAGATATAGAAGCTGCAGAAGTGAAACAGTGAATTTTCAAGAAACTCTATCAAGGGTTGCGTTGTTTTTTGAAACCCATTCCTGATTTCGTTTTTCATATAGCATCATACGGGATATTCTATCTGTAACTGTTTTAATAGGTAGGGCAGATGATTTCCATTGGGCACCTGTTAGGGATCTGCCAGGTACTACGTCTAGGTATACTCCTGGGATTAATCAATCCACACCTGAGGCCAGACCTGTTCGACTGACACCATCTCCCACCAACCAGGGTGGCAGGCTCAGGAGTGGGAGAGCCTATCGCGGCCTGGTCAGTCGGAGTTAGCTCCGCCCCCTGTCCTTTATTACCTGCCTTGTTCTCCTCCTCAGTGCTTGTAACTCTTCTGGATTCCTGGCCCCACTGCTGCTTGCTCCAGCCTGCTTCTGCCGTGCTTCTGCCTTGCTGCAGTTCCGCTTAACCTGCTTTGCTTTGCCCCTGGCTTGCTTCCTCCTCCGTGCTCACTTGGGTATACTCCACTTCATCCTGGTCCGGACTACTCATTCACCGCTCCGTTTCCTCGCGGCGTTCCGTGGGCTACTGCCCCTTCCCTTGCGGGTTCCCTGTTTGTTCTCCCGTGCACTTAGACAGCGTAGGGACCGCCGCCCAGTTGTACCCCGTCGCCTAGGGCGGGTCGTTGCAAGTAGGCAGGGACAGGGCGGTGGGTAGATTAGGGCTCACTTTCCCTTCACCTCCTTCCTGCCATTACAGCACCAATGTGTATTCCTACTGCCTTGCAAATATGCTGGTTTATGACCCTGATTCTTGATCTCAGTGGGCCTTCTAAAAATAAGGAGTACTGCAGATAGTTTATGGAAGGATATCTGCAGTACTCCGGCGATTAGCCTAGTAAACTGATCCCAGAATTGCATTACCAGCATATGTGTAAGTGGGTGCCTGAGGATTGACGTCCGCTGAAACAGAGCAGGGATGAGGTGTGGAACATGGAATGAATGAATCATATTTTTATTATAAACATATATATATTCTTTAAATCTTGAAATAATGCAGTTTTCAAACTAGCCACTAGAGCAGTCACAATAGACTGACACTTCCTGTTTTCTGCAGATCACTTGTCAGCTTTGTCGTATAGACTGGGACAGAATTTTGCATTTGCCCCCTCACATTCTTTCAGCCATAACTTTTTTTTTATTTTTAAGACTACGTAGCTGTTTAAGGTCTTGCTTATTTGTGGGATGAGTCGTGGATTTTTTTGGTATGATTTTTGTGCAAATATAAGTTGACGTTCAAATTATATGAATTTTTTATAATGGCGAATATATTTAAAAAAATTGCCGGCATTTAAACAAAAAGATTGTTGGAGTGAAGTGTGCTAAATTTATTTAAAGTCAGAAAATTAAATTTATCCATAGACCTGAATTTGTAATTAGGCACAATTCATTGTCATATTATAATGCCTTATGGGTGGTTTACATAGGACTGCAGATAAAGCTACTACAATATCTATTACTTTCATTAAAATACTGTACAAGAGTGAACTAATTAAAAGTTGTCCCAATGCTCAAATAATGCAGCCCGAAGAGTTGAATAACAAATGTAACTCTGCTACATCTGTTTATGTCTAGCCTATGTTATTGGTGCAGATTTATTTACTTAGTGGATAGAAACCAGGACCTGTAAAATAGGAACAGTCATAAAAGTATAGTGGAATATTCCCAGTAGAGAGAGAAGGCATATTTGTCATAGTATCTGGACTGGTGATATAAACACAGCTGAGAGAGGCAGCCGGGCTATAGACGCATTGTAAACTGAGATGAGACGCTGATGAGTAGTGGTGAGCTACTGGAATGCAGTCAAAGAAGGATAGATTAGATAGATAGATATGAGATAGATAGATAGATATGAGATAGATAGATAGATATTAGATAGATAGATAGATAGATAGATAGATAGATATGAGATAGATAGATATTAGATAGATAGATAGATATGTCTTTGAGGTTTTATTTTTTTGTATAAAGTTGATTAAAGCGAGTACTCCAAGTTTCCTGGGGGCGGCCATATTGTAAACACACACTTCCATCCTGTATTTTCTGTATAGAAAGTACAGCACAGTGTGTGCGCTTTATGGCAGCTGCAATGAATGGAAGTTAAAGAGGCTCTGTCACCACATTATAAGTGCCCTGTCTCCTATATAAGGAGATCGGCGCTGTAATGTAAGTAACAGTAATGCTTTTTATTTAAAAAAAACAATCTATTTTTACCACTTTATTAGCATTTTTAGATTTATGCTAATGAATTGCTTAATGCCCAACTGGGCGTATTTTTACTTTAGACCAAGTGGGCGTTGTACAGAGAAGTGTATGACGCTGACCAATCAGCATCATGCACTCCTCTCCATTCATTTACACAGAGCATAGGGATCCTGTTAGATCCTTATGTGCTGTCTTATACTAACACATTAACAATACTGAAGCGTTTAGACAGTGAATAGACATTCCACGGGATGTCTATTCACAATCTCTGCACTTCGTTACTCTGTCTGTGATAGTTACAGCAGAGGAAGCGTGATCTCGCGAGATTACGCTGTAAATGACAGGTTACAACGAGATCACGCTTCCTCTGCTGTAACTACCACAGACAGAGTAACGAAGTGCAGAGATTGTGAATAGACATCCGGTGGAATGTCTATTCACTGTCTAAACACTTCAGTATTGTTAACGTGTTTGTAGAAGGCCTCATTTACACGAGCGTAATATAAGCGCGTGCGACGCGCGTGCTTTTCACGCGTGTCGTACGCACCTATATTACTCTATGGGGCAGTGCAGAAAATGCGTGAATTTTGTGCAGCGCGAGTGCGTTGCGTAAAACTCACGACATGTTCTATAATCGTGCGTTTTTCGCGCATCACGCACCCATTGAAGTCAATGGGTGCGTGAAAACCACGCATACCGCACGGAAGCACTTCCGTGCGAACTGCGTGATTCGCGCAAGAGCTGTCAAACTGAATGTAAACAGAAAAGCACCACGTGTTTTTCTGTTTACAAACATCCGAACGGAGTGTCTTAGAGATGAGCGAACCGAACTTCACCGGGTTCGGCCGAACTCGTTTTGACCGAATCCGGCAGGAGACAGTCACTGTCCAGGGTGCTGAAAGAGTTAAACTGGTTCAGCACCCTGGACAGTGACTTCCGATCCCAATATACGTGAACGTGTAAAAAAAAAAAAGTTCTGACTTACCGATAACTCCCGGCTTCTTCCTCCAGTCTGACCTCCTGGGATGACAATTCAGTCCAAGTGACAGCTGCAGCCAATCACAAGCCAAGCACAGGCTGCAGCGGTCACATGGACTGCCGCGTCATCCAGGGAGGTGGGGCCAGATGTCAAGAGAGTCGCGTCACCAAGGACGCGTCACCAAGGCAACGGCCGGGAAGTTCTCGGTAAGTACGAACCCCTTTTTTTTTAAATAGGTTACTCGATATGGTGATCGGAATTCACTGTCGAGGGTGCTGAAAGAGTTACTGCCGATCAGTTAACTCTTTCAGCACCCTGGACAGTGACTGACGTCGACTAGCCTCATCTCTATGATGGCGGCTGCGCGAAAATCACGCAGCCGCGCATCATACACTGATGACACACGGAGCTGTCAAGTGCCTTTTGCGCACGCAAAACGCTGCGTTTTTTTGCGTGCGCAAAACGCACATGCTCGTGTAAATGAGGCCTAAGACAGCACATAAGGATCTAACAGGATCCCTATGCGCTGTGTACATGAATGGAGAGGAGTGCATGATGCTGATTGGTACAACACCCACTTGGTCTAAAGTAAAAATACGCCCAGTTGGGCATTAAGCAACTCATTAGCATAAATCTAAAAACGCTAATAAAGTGGTAAAAATAGATTGTTTATTTAAATAAAAAGCATTACTGTCACCTACATTATAGCGCCGATCTCCTTATGTAGGAGACAGGGCACTTATAATGTGGTGACAGAGCCTCTTTAAAGAACAGAAAATTGTCAATAGATTATTACAGTCTCCAGGAAGTGATGGAGTACAGCCCCTCCCCCAAAGACCAGTGAGTGACAGGGGAGCTGCATGCAGAGCCTTATCTGTGTGCATAGTGTATAGTGTTACTATCCTGTCTTATCTAGGACTCTAGCAGTAAAATACAGCTGGCATTAATTTATCCACCCTATAATAATGAGATGACTCTGCACATCTTGTCCCAGTCTATAGAGCAAAGATGACAAGTGAGCTGCAGGAAACAGAAAATATCAGCCTATGGTGTGTGTTCTAGTGGGCAGTGTGAGAACTGCAATATTTCAAGGTTTATTTTATATGGAAGTAAATGGAGAAATACTACAATGAAGTGCTCGATGCCTACAGCATACTAACATATCTGTGTGACCTCAAGCCTGCCCTGCTGCTTCCATGTGTGACACGGATTCTCCATTAATATTTATAAGCGTTCAGCCAACTGATAATACAGATTTATTTTTTTTTACATGAACCATTTAATTAAGTCCAGAAACGTAAGAAATAATTGCTGATATGTACCAGGCTCCGGTACAGGTAAAGATCACTGCCGGGGCAAAGCTATGAAATGTGGAATAAGCTGCAGTAATTGTTCAGTAATAATCAAGGTGAAAAAGGTTGTGTATAGAACTGAACTACCAAAAAAGGTTCACAATTTTGAGATGTGTGTTATGAGGTTCTGTAGCAGCTGAGTTTTGTATAATGATGTTCTGCAGCAGCTGAGGTGTATTATGATGTTCTGCAGCAGCTGTGGTGTAATATGATATTCTGCAGCAGCTGAGGTGTGTATTATGAGGTTCTGCAGCAGCTGAGGTGTGTATTATGATGCTCTGCAGCAGCTGAGGTGTGCATTATGATGCTCTGCAGCAGCTGAGGTGCATTATGATCTTCTGCAGCAGCTGAGGTGTGTATTATGCGGTTCTGCAGCAGCTGAGGTGTGTATTATGATGTTCTGCAGCAGCTGAGGTGTGTATTATGATGCTCTGCAGTAGCTGATGTGTGTATTATGATGCTCTGCAGCAGCTGAGGTGTGTATTATGAGGTTCTGCAGCAGCTGAGGTGTGTATTATGAGGTTCTGCAGCAGCTGAGGTGTGTATTATGATGCTCTGCAGCAGCTGAGGTGTGTATTATGAGGTTCTGCAGCAGCTGAGGTGTATATTATGAGGTTCTGCAGCAGCTGAGGTGTGTATTATGATGTTCTGCAGCAGCTGAGGTGTGTAGTATGATGCTCTGCAGCAGCTGAGGTGCATTATGATCTTCTGCAGCAGCTGAGGTGTGTATTATGAGGTTCTGCAGCAGCTGAGGTGTGTATTATGATGTTCTGCAGCAGCTGTGGTGTATTGTGATGTTCTGCAGCAGCTGAGGTGTATTATGATGTTCTGCAGCAGCTGAGGTGTGTAATATGATGTTCTGCTGCTGAGGTGTGTATTGTGATGTTCTGCAGCAGCTGAGATGTGTATTATGAGGCTCTGCAGCAGCTGAGATGTGTATTATGATGTTCTGCAGCAGCTGAGGTGTGTATTATGATGTTCTTCAGCAGCTGAGGTGTGTATTATGATGTTCTGCAGCAGCTGAGGTGAGTATTATGATGTTCTGCAGCAGCTGATGTGTGTATTATGATGTTCTGCAGCAGCTGAGGTGTGTAATATGATGTTCTGCAGCTGAGATGTGTATTATGAGGTTCTGCAGCAGCTGAGATGTGTATTATGAGGTTCTGCAGCAGCTGAGATGTGTATTATGAGGCTCTGCAGCAGCTGAGATGTGTATTATGATGTTCTGCAGCAGCTGAGGTGTGTATTATGATGTTCTGCAGCAGCTGAGGTGTGTATTATGATGTTCTGCAGCAGCTGAGGTGAGTATTATGATGTTCTGCAGCAGCTGATGTGTGTATTATGATGTTCTGCAGCAGCTGAGGTGTGTATTATGATGTTCCACAGCTTGGAGCTGTATAATATACACTGTAACTGCTGAAACCTCTTTTTTAAAGAGAGAGGGAGACTGTGGTTGGCAGAGGAGAAGAAACTTCCTACAAAAGTCATCTGTGCACACCGCCTCTGTAGGAAGAGATAAGTTGCGCTATGTGGCACCGCTCATCTCTGTATAGTCAGCAGGTACTGACAGAATGTGATGTTTATACAAATGTTATTTATAGACATGAAATAGGTATTACATATAGCTGTAATTTTGGAACGCAATACCATCTTTACCTGCAATTGAAACTTTGCATAATAAATATTTAAAGGGACACACCACAAAAAGTTCAAACTACATCCACAACAATGTTTCCAACACGTAACAACACTCTGCACACATTAGACAGAACCGTAAGCTTCTTGTGTAGCATCACTGACCTTTCCTGCTGTGTAGAAAGTGAAAATCTGCCTGCTGTACATTTTCACTACGGCAAGAAGATACAATGTAAAGAAAGGGAATTAAAAAAGGGAAAAGCGTTCGCCAGTCTCCGTGCACACATTGCAGCATGTCTGAGACGGCCGCGAAGAAAGCGGAAAAAAATTCATTAAGTGTAAAGAGAAGACGTCCTGAAAGTGAGCAGTAAAGCAAGTGGAGTGCTCTCGAAGCCCCGTGTCCTTATAGTTAAAGAAAAGTGCATTCCTGTATTTGGGAGAGGGGAGTGATTCCGGGCCCCAGTGTCTGGTTTCTTAAGAGGAGGGTTCCATTTGGGAGTTCCCAGGGAGCCCTCTTCTTACATACTTCCAGCCTTAGATTCCACTTCTAGTGTTTCATTAGCCCCAGGAAAATCTTGACTTTCTACTGTTCACAACAAACTTTCAGTGACCCTAATTCACTTCTTTTTGGAATCTGCCCATAGGTTCTAATAGATCTGTACAGATGTAGCAGAGCTGATGCAGTAAAGCTAAGCGCAACATCTGCATGGAGTTTATATGTTCTCCGTGTGTCTGTGTGGGTTTCCTTTGGCCCCTGTGGATTCTACCCACGTTCCAAAAACACTTTTAGTGTCTCGAGATAAAAAAATTATATGGTGACTGATGACAATTTCTGTACAGCGCTGCGGAATATGTTGGTGCCATATAAGGAACGGGAAATAAAATAAGTTTGTTATTTGGTAGAATTTGATACAATGACTAATTCAATGTTATGGCTGTAGTAGAGCTTGGTTTGTCATTTGGAATAACTAATTGGTATATCACAATGTATTAGTCTATGGTTTTACATATGTTGTAGATGAACTACAGAGAGTTACAGATGGAAGCTGGCCATACTCATACGATAGCGTTCAGCTGAATGGCCATGCAGCTTAACGTTATCTACCCCAATCTCTTTATAAAGACGCACGTTCAGCTCATCTCAGCACACGTGTTTATTTCAATGGCAGAGGAAGGCAAGACGGTGCCAGGCACTTCTAGCAGTGGCCTATCCCCCAGAAAGACAAAGTACTGGGCATGTAGAAATCATGTCCATCTGCCATTGTGGGATAAGCCTTTCATGCCTGATCGGTGGGGACCCGACCTCCAGGACCCACACCGATCAGCACAATGTTCGGGCCACAGTGCTCCAGCAAACCCTGCCACCCTTTCATTGCTTATTCACAGCGTACAGGCGGCCTTGACTAGTACTGCAGTTCAGTTTCATTCAAATGAATGGGATTGAGCTGCAGTACCAGCCACAGCCACTTTAGTATGCGTGGCACTGTGCCTGGATAAATAATAAAGGCACCTGTCGGCAGGGATTCTGGCCATCCTAAGGATAGACTATCAATTTTTAAGTCCCAGAAAACCCCTTTAACTCAAGTGTCAATGTTTCATAATGCAGCACCAAAGGGTTAATAACGAATTTAGCTCTGCTAAGTTTGTATAAGGATTTCATGTTCTTTTTTCTTCTTCTTGAGTTTGTGGCTGTGTGATAAGATATCAACATTAGACTCTGGGAATATCCAGTGTGGGAGCGAAGAATTCTTAGAAATCCGGAAAATATTCCAAATTCTTTGATAATTAGTCTTCTAACAAGAAAAGAAAAAAATAAAAATAAAATCTGTATTTAAGAAAAAAAAAAGTTTTTTTTTTTTTTGGTTCTTCGGGGACTACTTTACTACTTTACTCAACATGTAAAGAACGTTTCCATCTGAACATACAAAAATTTGGCTTCTTTTGTCATGTTTCTTAAAGTTAATTTCTGGCAAAGTTGGTGGTACAGGCCTTGGCCTTATGCATGAACAAACATTGTCTCATTATAGGACGGGCCAAAGGGCCCCCAGCACATCCCGAAACTATTTTTAGTAGGGGGTGACTACCAGTTCCTGCTGCATCAGTATTGAGTGGTTTAGTATGAAGCCTGAGCACTGTTATATGCAGGGGGAATATGGCATTTCTGGGGCCCCAAGCAAAGTTATGTCTGTGAGCACTAATCAAAGACTAATCAAGACGAATCAATGCCCCTTTAGTGCCCCCACAGTTATAATACCCCTTTTGTGCCCCCTCACAGTAATAATGTCCCCTTAGTGCCCCAAATGATGTCGCTTAAGTGCCCCCTCACCGTAATAATGTCCCCTTAGTGCCCCCTCACAGTAATAATGTTCCCTTAGTGCCACCTCACAGCAATGATGCCCCCTTACTGCCCCCTTTACAGTAAGGAATCCCCTAAGTGCTCTCCCACACCGTAGTGATGCCACATTATTGCCCCCCTTACAGTAGTGATGCCCCCTTAGTGCCCCTTACAGTAATAATGTCCCCTTAGTGCCCCCTCACGGTCATAATGTCCCCTTAGTGCCCCCTCACAGCAATGATGCCCCCTTAATGCCTCTTCACTGCAAGGAATCCACTTAGTGCCCCCACACCGTAGTGATGCCACATTAATACCCCTCCATACAGTACTAATGCCCCATTAGTGCCTCCCACACAGTAGGGATGCCCAATGAGTGGCCCCCACAAAGTAGTGATACCCTGTTTGTGCCTCCATACAGTAGTGATGCCCCCTGAGTCAGCCCACACAGTAGTGATGCTCTGTTTTTGCCCACACACAGTAGTGATGCCCTGTTTGTGCCCCTCACACAGTACTGATGCCCCCTTAGTGCCTTAGCCTTAGTGCCTCCCCACACAGAAATAGTGTCCCTAAACATAACAAAAGTATTACTCACCTAGCACTGTTCCATCAGCATATTCTTCAGGTCTCTTCTGGCCTGTGCAGTTGGCAGCTCGATGCAGGCTGGCGCAATGACGTCATTGCGCCGGTCTGCGCCAAGGTCAGAGGTCAGTAAATGAATGGTGGAGCAGGAAGCTGACAGATCCCTGCTCCATAGTTGTACTCAATTGTATCTGCATCCTGAGGACAGGAAAGTTGTGGTCGTTGTCGGGGTGCCTGACAGGGGCCGCCTTTCATCTGCGGGCCCAACACAATTGTGTTAGTTTAGTGGTTGTAAAGATCGCCACTAGTTATATGAGTACTACATGGTGGTATGATTTAAGCACTGTTATATGAGTATTGTATAGTGGTATTATTTGGGCGCTGTTATATGAGTATTGTATAGTGGTATTATTTGGGCGCTGTTATATGAGTATTGTATAGTGGTATTATTTGGGCGCTGTTATATGAGTATTGTATAGTGGTATTATTTGGGCACTTTTATCTGAGTATTGTATAGTGGTATTATTTGGGCACTCTTCTCTAGTCAGGTATGTTATATGTAAATAATTACCAGTATGGCGCAGTACTATAGAATGACGCACAGTACTAGAGGAGTCTCTGGTCAGGTATGTCATATGTCTACAGAATGTTGCAAAGTACTATAGAATGGAGGATTCTCTGGTCAGGTATGTTATATGACGCATAGTATTATAGAATGCCGCACAATACTATAGAATGCCGCACAATACTATAGAATGCCGCACAGTACTGGTCAGGTATGTTATATGGCGCACAGTACTATAGCATGCCGCACAGTACTATAGAATTTCGCATAGTACTAGAGGATTCTCTGGTCAGGTATGTTATATGACGCATAGTATTATACTGTAGAATGCCACACAATACTATAGAATGTCGCACAATACTATAGAATGCCGCACAGTACTGGTTAGGTATGTCATATAGCACACAGTAGTAAAGAATGCCGTACAGTACTATAGAATGGTGCACAGTACTGGTCAGGTATGTTATATGCCGCGCAGTACAATAGAATGCCGCACAGTACTAAAGAATGGTTCACAGTATTGGTCAGATATGTTATATGGCGCACAGTCGTATAGAATACTGCACAGTACTGGTCATGTATGTTATATGGCACCCAATACTATAGAATGCTGTACAGTACTATAGAATGCCACACAATACTATAGAATGGTGCACGGTACTATAGAATGCCGCACAGTACTATAGAATGCCGCACGGTACTGGTTAGGTATGTTATATGGAGCACAGTACTATAGTATGCCGCACAATACTATAGAATGCCACATGGTACTATAGAATGCTGCACAGTACTGGTCAGGTATGTTATATGGTGCACAGAACTATAGAATTCCGCACAGTACTATAGAACGTCGCACAGTACTATGGAACGTCGCACAGTACTGGTCAGGTATGTTATATGGCGCACAGTACTATAGAATTTTGCACAGTACTATAGGATGTAGCACAGTTACTATAGAATGGCGCACAGTACTGGTCAGGTATGTTATATGGCGCACAGTACTATAGAATGCCGCACAGTACTGGTCAGGTATGTTATGTGGCGCACAGTACTATAGAATGCCACACAGTACTATAGAATGGCGCACAGTACTGGTCAGGTATGTTATGTGGCGCACAGTACTATAGAATGCCACACAGTACTATAGAATGGTGCACAGTACTGGTCAGGTATGTTATGTGGCGCACAGTACTAAAGAATGCCGCACAGTACTATAGAATGCCGCACAGTACTGTAGAATGCCGCACAGTACTATAGAATGCCGCACAGTACTATAGAATGCCGTACAGTACTATAGAATGATGCACAGTACTATAGAATGCCGCACAGTATTGGTCAGGTATGTTATATGGCGCACAGTACTGTAGAATGCCGCACAGTACTGGTCAGGTATGTTACATGACGCACAATACTATAGAATGCCCTACAGTACTATAGAATGCCACACAATACTATAGAATACCGCACAGTACTATAGAATGGCGCACAGTACTGGTCAGGTATGTTATGTGGTGCACAGTACTATAGAATGCCACACAGTACTATAGAATGACGCACAGTACTGGTCAGGTATGTTATATGGCGCACAGTACTGGTCAGGTATGTTATGTGGCGCACAGTACTATAGAATGCCACACAGTACTATAGAATGGCGCACAGTACTGGTCAGGTATGTTATGTGGCGCACAGTACTATAGAATGCCACACAGTACTATAGAATGCCGCACAGTACTGGTCAGGTACGTTATATGGCGCACAATACTATAGAATGCCGTACAGTACTATAGAATGTCACACAATACTATAGAATACCGCACAGTACTATAGAATGGCGCACAGTACTGGTCAGGTATGTTATATGGCGCACAGTACATAGAATGCTGCACAGTACTGGTCAGGTATGTTATGTGGCGCACAGTACTATAGAATGCCACACAGTACTATAGAATGGCGCACAGTACTGGTCAGGTATGTTATGTGGCGCACAGTACTATAGAATGCCACACAGTACTATAGAATGCCACACAGTACTGGTCAGGTACATTACATGGCACACAATACTATAGAATGCCGTACAGTACTATAGAATGCCACACAATACTATAGAATACCGCACAGTACTATAGAATGGTGCACAGTACTGGTCAGGTATGTTATATGGCGCACAGTACTATAGAATGCCGCACAGTACTGGTCAGGTATGTTATGTGGCGCACAGTACTATAGAATGCCACACAGTACTATAGAATGGCGCACAGTACTGGTCAGGTATGTTATGTGGCGCACAGTACTATAGAATGCCACACAGTACTATAGAATGGCGCACAGTGCTGGTCAGGTATGTTATATGGCACACAATACTATAGAATGCCGTACAGTACTATAGAATGCCACACAATACTATAGAATGGTGCACGGTACTATGGAATGCCGCACAGTACTATAGAATGCCGCACGGTACTGGTTAGGTATGTTATATGGAGCACAGTACTATAGAATGCCGCACAATACTATAGAATGCCACATGGTACTATAGAATGCTGCACAATACTATAGAATGCCACATGGTACTATAGAATGCTGCACAGTACTGGTCAGGTATGTTATATGGTGCACAGAACTATAGAATGCCGCACAGTACTGGTCAGGTATGTTATGTGGCGCACAGTACTATAGAATGCCACACAGTACTATAGAATGGCGCACAGTACTGGTCAGGTATGTTATGTGGCGCACAGTACTATAGAATGCCACACAGTACTATAGAATGGAGCACAATACTGGTCAGGTATGTTATGTGGCGCACAGTACTATAGAATGCCACACAGTACTATAGAATGCCGCACAGTACTGGTCAGGTACGTTACATGGCGCACAATACTATAGAATGCCGTACAGTACTATAGAATGTCACACAATACTATAGAATACCGCACAGTACTATAGAATGGCACACAGTACTGGTCAGGTATGTTATATGGCGCACAGTACCATAGAATGCTGCACAGTACTGGTCAGGTATGTTATGTGGCGCACAGTACTATAGAATGCCACACAGTACTATAGAATGGCGCACAGTACTGGTCAGGTATGTTATGTGGCGCACAGTACTATAGAATGCCACACAGTACCATAGAATGGCGCACAGTACTAGTCAGGTATGTTATGTGGCGCACAGTACTATAGAATGCCACACAGTACTATAGAATGGCGCACAGTACTGGTCAGGTATGTTATGTGGCGCACAGTACTATAGAATGCCACACAGTACTATAGAATGGTGCACAGTACTGGTCAGGTATGTTATGTGGCGCACAGTACTAAAGAATGCCGCACAGTACTATAGAATGCCGCACAGTACTGTAGAATGCCGCACAGTACTATAGAATGCCGCACAGTACTATAGAATGCCGTACAGTACTATAGAATGATGCACAGTACTATAGAATGCCGCACAGTATTGGTCAGGTATGTTATATGGCGCACAGTACTGTAGAATGCCGCACAGTACTGGTCAGGTATGTTACATGACGCACAATACTATAGAATGCCCTACAGTACTATAGAATGCCACACAATACTATAGAATACCGCACAGTACTATAGAATGGCGCACAGTACTGGTCAGGTATGTTATGTGGTGCACAGTACTATAGAATGCCACACAGTACTATAGAATGACGCACAGTACTGGTCAGGTATGTTATATGGCGCACAGTACTGGTCAGGTATGTTATGTGGCGCACAGTACTATAGAATGCCACACAGTACTATAGAATGGCGCACAGTACTGGTCAGGTATGTTATGTGGCGCACAGTACTATAGAATGCCACACAGTACTATAGAATGCCACACAGTACTGGTCAGGTACATTACATGGCACACAATACTATAGAATGCCGTACAGTACTATAGAATGCCACACAATACTATAGAATACCGCACAGTACTATAGAATGGTGCACAGTACTGGTCAGGTATGTTATATGGCGCACAGTACTATAGAATGCCGCACAGTACTGGTCAGGTATGTTATGTGGCGCACAGTACTATAGAATGCCACACAGTACTATAGAATGGCGCACAGTACTGGTCAGGTATGTTATGTGGCGCACAGTACTATAGAATGCCACACAGTACTATAGAATGGCGCACAGTGCTGGTCAGGTATGTTATATGGCACACAATACTATAGAATGCCGTACAGTACTATAGAATGTCACACAATACTATAGAACGGTGCACGGTACTATGGAATGCCGCACAGTACTATAGAATGCCGCACGGTACTGGTTAGGTATGTTATATGGAGCACAGTACTATAGAATGCCGCACAATACTATAGAATGCCACATGGTACTATAGAATGCTGCACAATACTATAGAATGCCACATGGTACTATAGAATGCTGCACAGTACTGGTCAGGTATGTTATATGGTGCACAGAACTATAGAATGCCGCACAGTACTATATAGAAAGTCGCACAGTACTGGTCAGGTATGTTATATGTTGCACAGTACTATAGAATGCCGCACAGTACTGGTCAGGTATGTTATGTGGCGCACAGTACTATAGAATGCCACACAGTACTATAGAATGGCGCACAGTACTGGTCAGGTATGTTATGTGGCGCACAGTACTATAGAATGCCACACAGTACTATAGAATGGAGCACAATACTGGTCAGGTATGTTATGTGGCGCACAGTACTATAGAATGCCACACAGTACTATAGAATGCCGCACAGTACTGGTCAGGTACGTTACATGGCGCACAATACTATAGAATGCCGTACAGTACTGTAGAATGTCACACAATACTATAGAATACCGCACAGTACTATAGAATGGCACACAGTACTGGTCAGGTATGTTATATGGCGCACAGTACCATAGAATGCTGCACAGTACTGGTCAGGTATGTTATGTGGCGCACAGTACTATAGAATGCCACACAGTACTATAGAATGGCGCACAGTACTGGTCAGGTATGTTATGTGGCGCACAGTACTATAGAATGCCACACAGTACTATAGAATGCCACACAGTACTGGTCAGGTACATTACATGGCACACAATACTATAGAATGCCGTACAGTACTATAGAATGCCACACAATACTATAGAATACCGCACAGTACTATAGAATGGTGCACAGTACTGGTCAGGTATGTTATATGGCGCACAGTACTATAGAATGCCGCACAGTACTGGTCAGGTATGTTATGTGGCGCACAGTACTATAGAATGCCACACAGTACTATAGAATGGCGCACAGTACTGGTCAGGTATGTTATGTGGCGCACAGTACTATAGAATGCCACACAGTACTATAGAATGGCGCACAGTACTGGTCAGGTATGTTATATGGCACACAATACTATAGAATGCCGTACAGTACTATAGAATGCCACACAATACTATAGAATGGTGCACGGTACTATGGAATGCCGCACAGTACTATAGAATGTCGCACGGTACTGGTTAGGTATGTTATATGGAGCACAGTACTATAGAATGCCGCACAATACTATAGAATGCCACATGGTACTATAGAATGCTGCACAGTACTGGTCAGGTATGTTATATGGTGCACAGAACTATAGAATGCCGCACAGTACTATAGAACGTCGCACAGTACTGGTCAGGTATGTTATATGTTGCACAGTACTATAGAATTTTGCACAGTACTATAGGATGTAGCACAGTTACTATAGAATGGCGCACAGTACTGGTCAGGTATGTTATATGGCGCACAGTACTATAGAATGCCGCACAGTACTGGTCAGGTATGTTATGTGGCGCACAGTACTATAGAATGCCACACAGTACTATAGAATGGTGCACAGTACTGGTCAGGTATGTTATGTGGCGCACAGTACTAAAGAATGCCGCACAGTACTATAGAATGCCGCACAGTACTGTAGAATGCCGCACAGTACTATAGAATGCCGCACAGTACTATAGAATGCCGTACAGTATTATAGAATGCCGCACAGTACTATAGAATTCCGCACAGTACTGGTCAGGTATGTTATGTGGCGCACAGTACTATAGAATGTCACACAGTACTATAGAATGGCGCACAGTACTGGTCAGGTATGTTATGTGGCGCACAGTACTATAGAATGCCACACAGTACTATAGAATGCCGCACAGTACTGGTCAGGTACGTTACATTTCGCACAATACTATAGAATGCCGTACAGTACTATAGAATGCCACACAATACTATAAAATACCGCACAGTACTATAGAATGGCGCACAGTACTGGTCAGGTTTGTTATATGGCACACAGTACTATAGAATGCCGTACAGTACTGGTCAGGTATGTTATGTTGCACACAGTACTATAGAATGCCACACAGTACTGTAGAATGCCGCACAGTACTGGTCAGGTATGTTACATGGCGCACAATACTATAGAATGCCGTACAGTAGTATAGAATGCCACACAATACTATAGAACACCGCACAGTACTATAGAATGGCGCACAGTACAGGTCAGGTATGTTATATGGCGCACAGTACTATAGAATGCCGCACAGTACTGGTCAGGTATGTTATGTGGCGCACAGTATTATAGAATGCCGCACAGTACTATAGAATGCCACACAGTGCTGGTCAGGTATGTTATGTGGCGCACAGTACTATAGAATGCCACACAGTACTATAGAATGGCGCACAGTACTGGTCAGGTATGTTATGTGGCGCACAGTACTATAGAATGGCGCACAGTACTGGTCAGGTTTGTTATATGGCACACAGTACTATAGAATGCCGTATAGTACTGGTCAGGTATGTTATGTGGCGCACAGTACTATAGAATGCCACACAGTACTATAGAATGGCGCACAGTACTGGTCAGGTATGTTATGTGGCGCACAGTACTAAAGAATGCCGCACAGTACTATAGAATGCCGCACAGTACTATAGAATGCCGCACAGTATTGGTCAGATATGTTATATGGCGCACAGTACTGTAGAATGTCGCATAGTACTGGTCAGGTATGTTACATGGCGCACAATACTATAGAATGCCGTACAGTACTATAGAATGCCGCACAGTACTATAGAACGGCGCACAGTACTCCCCATATAGTGCTCCACAGAAAGCCCACCCCTGTATATAGCCCCCTTGTACATATAGTCCACCCCTGTATATAGTGCTCCACAGATAGCCCACCCCTGTATAATCTAGTGGAGCACTATATACAGGGGTGGACTATATGTACAAGGGGGCTATATACAGGGGTGGGCTATCTGTGAAACACTATATACAGGGGTGGACTATATGTGGAGCACTATATACAGGGGTAGGCAATATCTACAGGGGGGCTATATACAGGGGTGGGCTATCTGTAGAACACTATATACAGAGGTGGGCTATCTGTAGAGCACTATAGGGGGAGTTATTTGTGGGACACTATATACAGGGGTGGGCTATATGGGGGCACTATCTACAGGGGGCTCTATGGCAGGCACTATCTACAGGGGCACAGTGTGTGTGTGTGGGACACGGTGTATGGTGCTATTATAATTAGAGGTGCAGTGTATGGCGCTATTATATTTAGGGGTGTAGTGTGTGGTATAATGAGAGCTTTATATTTATTTATAGGTGCAGAAATGTTGGTAAAGTGAGACGCTGAAGACATGTGAGCGGCAAACTGCAGAAATGGGCTGTGACCGGGAGAAGTCATCATAGAGGTCTGGACCGGATGGAGAAAAATAACTAAAATCTGAGACGTCACCGGTGAGTCACCTAATGTAAATGTTTATTCTGCCTCTAATCAGTACTGTAGTCAATGTATGATCTGCAGCGAGATGATGGGTGATATGATTATAATATGATTTATTTTTTGTGAAACAGCATCTCCCAGCATATCCTTACCATTGTTCAGGCCATGATGGGAGCTGTAGTTTTACGCAGTACACACCTATACGGCAGGGGTTGCACTAAATTGAGCTGTATTTGTTCTGGGGCTGTATATATGTACCGAGCTTGGTTCTGGGGCTGTATATATGTACCGAGCTTGGTTCTGGGGCTGTATATATGTACCGAGCTTGGTTCTTGTGATGTGTATAGAACCATATTGCTTGTAAAATGTACAAATGTATTTATGCTCGCGTTACATAAAAAGAAATGACACGTCGATTGGTAGAGAAAACAAACACGGCGAGGGGGAAGGAGATGTCGGGAAAGAGGTTGGGGGGGGGGCGGGCGCCATACTGAATCTTTGCCCCGGGTGCTGGAGAACCTAGCTACGCCTCTGGGTATGTTATATGGCGCACAGTACTATACAATGCCGCACGGTACTATAGAATGCCGCACAGTACTATAGAATGCCGCACAATACTATAGAATGGCGCACAGTACTGGTCAGGTATGTTATGTGGCGCACAGTACTCTAGAATACCGCACAGTACTATAGAATGCCGCACAATACTATAGAATGCCGCACAGTACTGGTCAGGTATGTTATATGGCGCACAGTACTATAGAATGCCACACAGTACTATAGAATGCCGCACAGTACTGGTCAGGTATGTTATATGGCGCACAGTACTATAGAATGCCGCACAGTACTGGTCAGGTATGTTATATGGCGCACAGTACTATAGAATGCCGCACAATACTATAGAATGGCGCACAGTACTGGTCAGGTATGTTATATGGCGCACAGTACTATAGAATGCCGCACAGTACTGGTCAGGTATGTTATGTGGCGCACAGTACTATAGAATGCCGCACAGTACTATAGAATGCCGCACAATACTATAGAATGCGCACAATACTATAGAATGCCGCACAGTACTGGTCAGGTATGTTATGTGGCGCACAGTACTCTAGAATACCGCACAGTACTATAGAATGCCGCACAATACTATAGAATGCTGCACAGTACTGGTCATGTATGTTATATGTCGCACAGTACTATAGAATGATGCACAGTACTGTAGAATTTCGCACAACACTATAGAATGGCGCACAGTACTGGTCAGGTATGTTATATGTTGCACAGTACTATAGAATGCCGCACAGTACTGGTCAGGTATGTTATGTGGCGCACAGTACTATAGAATGCCGCACAGTACTATAGAATGCGCACAATACTATAGAATGCCGCACAGTACTGGTCAGGTATGTTATGTGGCGCACAGTACTCTAGAATACCGCACAGTACTATAGAATGCCGCACAATACTATAGAATGCCGCACAGTACTGGTCATGTATGTTATATGTCGCACAGTACTATAGAATGATGCACAGTACTGTAGAATTTCGCACAACACTATAGAATGGCGCACAGTACTGGTCAGGTATGTTATATGTTGCACAGTACTATAGAATGCCGCACAGTACTGGTCAGGTATGTTATGTGGCGCACAGTACTATAGAATGCCGCACAGTACTATAGAATGCCGCACAATACTATAGAATGCGCACAATACTATAGAATGCCGCACAGTACTGGTCAGGTATGTTATGTGGCGCACAGTACTCTAGAATACCGCACAGTACTATAGAATGCCGCACAATACTATAGAATGCCGCACAGTACTGGTCATGTATGTTATATGTTGCACAGTACTATAGAATGATGCACAGTACTGTAGAATTTCGCACAACACTATAGAATGGCGCACGGTACTGGTCAGGTATGTTATATGGCGCACAGTACTATAGAATGCCGCACAATACTATAGAATGGCGCACAGTACTGGTCAGGTATGTTATGTGGCGCACAGTACTATAGAATGCCGCACAGTACTATAGAATGCCGCACAATACTATAGAATGCGCACAATACTATAGAATGCCGCACAGTACTGGTCAGGTATGTTATGTGGCGCACAGTACTGTAGAATGCCGCACAGTACTGGTCAGGTATGTTATGTGGCGCACAGTACTATAGAATGCCGCACAGTACTGGTCAGGTATGTTATGTGGCGCACAGTACTCTAGAATACCGCACAGTACTATAGAATGCCGCACAATACTATAGAATGCCGCACAGTACTGGTCATGTATGTTATATGTCGCACAGTACTATAGAATGATGCACAGTACTGTAGAATTTCGCACAACACTATAGAATGGCGCACAGTACTGGTCAGGTATGTTATATGTTGCACAGTACTATAGAATGCCGCACAGTACTGGTCAGGTATGTTATGTGGCGCACAGTACTATAGAATGCCACACAGTACTATAGAATGCCGCACAGTACTGGTCAGGTATGTTATATGTTGCACAGTACTATAGAATGATGCACAGTACTGGTCAGGTATGTTATATGTTGCACAATACTATAGAATGCCGCACAGTACTGGTCAGGTATGTTATGTGGCGCACAGTACTGTAGAATGCCGCACAGTACTGGTCAGGTATGTTATGTGGCGCACAGTACTCTAGAATACCGCACAGTACTATAGAATGCCGCACAATACTATAGAATGCCGCACAGTACTGGTCATGTATGTTATATGTCGCACAGTACTATAGAATGATGCACAGTACTGTAGAATTTCGCACAACACTATAGAATGGCGCACAGTACTGGTCAGGTATGTTATATGTTGCACAGTACTATAGAATTTTGCATAGTACTAGAGGAGTCTCTGGTCAGGTATACAAGTTATTGCACAATAACAGAAGCGGGTGTCAAATTTATTTTTATCTCCTAATACTAAGAAACTGTATGATGCCATCTAAATCCAGAGAGTACGTTTTGGTCCATCTTTACTGTATAACCTATTTATAGGGAGGATTCCTGGGTTACCTTCCTTTTACCTCGCAGTATCAGTTTATGTGAGAACATGCATGTTATCAGTATACGGAGTTGTTTTCTCTGGACTTCTGGTTAGAACCTGTGTACTTGTTTCTGAGGTCTGTGCTGAGCTGCAGCTACTAAACACTCTCAGAGGAGTCATAAGAATAACCACAAGTCCAAGCGCAGTTTATGCATCAGTTGTATTCAGCCGCTGCCTGACGGTTTTTTATTTTAAGATCTGTGCTGATTGTTATTTTCCTGGCAGTGATGCAGCAAAGAGTTATGAAGCTAAAAAGTCTTTTCATGGCTCAAGACACAGATGAAGCTATCTACATCTAAGGAGGTAAACATAGCTGTAAACAGAGACTATGACTTGTACTCCACCGCCTCTGTATCGGACACTCAGTTATCAGAGGGTGAATTGATCTACTCCGAGGTGGAGACGCCAGTGTCTGAAGAGAATTTTTCTTTTCAAATTACATCCAAGATGGGGTTCCTAGAGACGGCCTTCTTTACCAGGTCTGAACACTGAAATTGGCGGTAGATTATATGTGCGTTTTTCCTTTTAGATGTTCTCCATGGTTCTTCAAAGAACCTGGTCCTGGCCAATTTGGTTAAAAAAGTGAATGGCTCAAACCCTGGAAAGGAGACAGAATCTAAGAGCAATTTTGTTTCCTTGCCCTTTGAGCCAGAAAGATTATTTGGAACTGCACATCCTAATAGCTAACAAGGATGTTAAGGTAACAAAAAGAAGTATTTGGCACACAATACTGTAGTTGAAGAAAATCATGTTTTTATTTATGGTAATAATACCAAAGGCTTAGTTTGCCGTTTTGGTCCTTAAATTAGCTTCATCAGGCACTGAGCCGTGCTGGGAACAGGATTATTCTGTAGTTGGCGCTCTGTTCAGAATGGGGGCTAGCCGCTAGTATTGGCTAGCCGCCATTCTGAACAGAGCACCAACTACAAGATAAACCAGTTCCCAGCACAGCTCAATGCCTGATGAAGGTCATTTAAGGACCGAAACGTCGCACTAGCCTTTGATATTATTACCATAAATAAAAACAAAATTTTCTTCAACTACAGTGCTCTGTGCCGAATACTTATTTTTGTTACAATTGGGTTGGGACCCTATTCGTGCACCTACTAAGTCTGGTGCGATCTGAACCACTACGTACCTAAGAATGGTAAGTGCTAGTATTTCATAGAGTCAGAAATTTCATCCTTTTCATTTCAGAGAATACAGAGCCAGAAACAGCAGAACAGGTTAGAATTGGCGGTAGATACCACAATAGATTCCAGAACAGGTTTAGATGGAAACAGAATGTTCCCCGAAACCTAAACAGGAATTCGGACACCAAAAGTTTGCCTGCTGTAAGCACAATATTATGAAATTTCTTTAGTTTCTGGCAGATTACTACAGACAAGTGGGGCCTGGAGGTTGTTGGAAAAAAAAAAGGGGCACTAGATTTTCTTCACCTACCGGCAGACAGATTGACAGATTCCTTTTAAATCTCAATGTGTGAAAACCAGCTGGCCAAACAACAGAGCACCCAAGCAATACAAGCTCCAGCACAAGAGTACCTGAATAGTCCAGACCTTGAGGACGTGGCCATTCCAGGACGGACTTTACCTTCTCAGGGTCCATCTTGAGACCTTGATTTGAGATGATGTAACCCAGGAAGGACAGATAATTTTTTTCAAAGACGCACTTCTCCAGCTTAGCATAGAGGCGATTCTCCCTTAATTGCAGTAGAACTTGACGAACATGTCTCCGATGAGTCGTCGGATCTGGAGAGAAAATCAAAATATCATCTCGGAAGGTATCATTGACGAATTTCTGGAAGACGGCGGGAGCGTTATACAGACCGAAGGGCATCACCAGGTATTCGTAGTGCCCGTCTCAGGTGTTTAACTCCGTCTTCCACTCGTCACCTTGACGGATTCGGATCAAATGGCAAGCCCCACGCAAGTCTAGTTTCGAAAAAATCCTGGCTCCTTGTATACGGTCAATATTAGTGGCAACGGGTGTTTGTTCTTGACCGTGATCTGATTGAGACCACGGTAGTCAATGCAGGGTCGAAGAGATCCGTCTTTCTATTTCACGAAGAAGAACCCGGCCCCGGCCAGGGAGGAAGATTTTCGTATGAAACCCCTCTCCAGATTCTCCTTGATATAGGCCGACATGGATTGAGTCTCTGGCAAGGGGAGAAGTTTTACCTGTCCACGGGGAAGAGTAGCATTTGGGACCAGTTCAATTGGACAGTCATAAGACCGGTGTGGAGGAAGCATCTCAGCCACCTTTTTGCTAAAGACGTCTGCAAATCGAGAAAAATTAGTAGGCAATCCCGCTAATGACTGCGGCAGAGAAGGCTGGATGGGATAGAATGGTAACAGGCAGCGGTGGGGGCATTTGGGACCCCATTGGAGAACCTCTCCAGAACTCCAATCCAGGACAGGGGCATGCAGCCAGAGCCAAGGCAGGCCAAGCAGGACCGGATTGATGGCTTTACGCAAGACTAGGAAGGTAATCAGTTCCGTATAAAGGACTCCAACTTGGAGCTTCAGTGGCTTGGTCTCAGACACGATTGGATCAGGCAGAGGAAGACTATTCACTGGCAACAACCAAAGACGTCTCCAGAGGAAAAGTGGGCAACTGGAGATGGTCCACTAGGTCTTGCTGGATGAAGTGTGCCGCGGAACCTGGGTCCAGATAGGCAGAAACCCGGTGCGTCTTCTAGCCAGACACTATGGTCACAGGAATAGTCTGCTTGGAAGATAATTTTTTATTTAGTGTCATTCCACCTAGGGTTGTCTCTCCAACCAATCCTAGGCACTGCAGTCTCTTTGGCTTCTGGGGACACAAGCACACAACATGGCCTCCGAGGTCGCAATACAGACAAAGTCCTGAAGTGCGTCTGCATTGTTTCTCCTGCATAGACAATTTGGCCTGGTCCATTTGCATAGGCTCCTCTGGTGGGACGACTGAAGAGGACAGTAGTAAATGCTGGAAAGTAGAAACCAGCCTAGGAAATCCTCTCTCCCAGAGAACCTCTTGGGAATGCTCTCGCATCTCATGTCAACCTGGGTGGCTAGTAGAATAAGATCGTCCAGGGTGGGTGGCAGATCGCAAGCGGCAAGCTCGCCTCTAATCCCAGAAGACAGTCCCTGCCAGAATGTAGCCACCAAAGCCTCGTTGTTCCAGGTTAGTTCTGCAGCCAGGGTACGGAATTGAATCGCCCACAGAGATGTCTCCCTGGTGTTGGGTCAGCAGGGATGCAGCAGCAGAAGAAACTCTCCCAGGTTCTTAAAATATAGTACGGAAAGTCCGTAAAAGATACTGCAAGTCATGAGTCTCTGGTCCCTGATTTTCCCAAAGTGGATTTGCCCATGCCATGGCTTTGCCAGTAAGGAGAGAGATTATGAAGGCAATCCTTGCGTCATCAGAAGGGTAGGCGTTTGCATGTAGTCTGAAGTGGATCTGGCACGCATTCTGAAATCCCCTGCAGGACATTGTGTCTCCATCATAGTGAGGTGGTAGCGGCAGGAAGCATCGGGGGTCAGAACTGGTACTGACAGGAGGTGTAGCAGGAGGAACAGAGGGAATAGGTGCGGTGACGATTGAGGCTTGTGCAACCAGCCGATGTGCAGTGACATTCACTGACAGGAGGGGTTGGTCTTGCCATGACTGAAGGTCTTCCATCTCTGCCTGCATGGCTTTTGTCATAGTCAAGTTCTCGGGTTGACCAGCGGGGTCCATGGCCTGAGTGTACTGTCACGATCTGTGGGTAAGTCGACCCATTAGGCTGCACTGCTGTAGTGGGGAGGCAGCTGGCCAAAAAACAGAGCACCCAAGCAATACAAAGTTCAGCACAAGGGTACCTGAATAGTCCAGACAGTGGCAAAGGCTTAGCATGGATAGAGGTGAGTGCAGTAGGATGCGCCAGACGTTGCGGACGACAACAGGTGCTGTAGGTTGCGCCAGACGTGGCGGATGACCACAGGAGCAGCAGGACTGCAATACTAACAGGCTCAGGAACAATAACACAGCACGGGATACAGGTAGCAGAGCACCACGGGAACACTGGGAACAGGGTAAACAGGGACCATTTGCAAAGTGGCAATACTAACAATGCTCAGGCAATGAGCAAAGGGGCAGGGCTCTTCTTATAGTCCAGGGTGATCATGGGCTAATAACTGATGTTCTACATGTTTGTGCACTGGCCCTTTAAGGCCGGGCGCGAGCTTGCGCACCCTACGGGACACAGCAGAGTGGAGCTGAAGTGAGCGCTGGCGTCTCCTGGGAAGGAGATGTGGGCCAGCGCTCACCAGACCATGGCTGCGGCAGTCGAGGGGTGAGTAATCCCGGTGGATGCATGTACACTTAGACCTAGACTTAAACCTAGTATCAGACATCCAGTGGCTACCTAGGACTTGTGTCTAGTATTAAACAGATTAGACCTGTCCCTTGTCCTTTGAACCACTGGAAGACGTAGAGAACAAGTGGCTCTCGTTTTTAAAGTCCTTTTTTATGGTCACAATTACATCAGCAAAAAGAGTGGGAGAGCTGTAAGCTTTATCTTCCTTTATCTTCCTTTTTCTCTGAAGATGGTGCCTGATAGTGTTCTTCTTAGGACAGCACCCTCCTTTGTCCCCAAAGTGGCTTCAACAGAAAATATCAACAAAAACCTTCCTGCCGGTGTTCTTCCCTCATCCAGCTAACGAATAAGAGGAAGCCCTTAACCAACCAGATTTAGGGCTGTAAATTATTACCTGTCCAGAACAGAAGATTTTTGACACTCTTTCCGGATCCAGGAAGGGTTCTGTTACATCTTGAGAGTATCTTGCAAGATGCATAAGAATGACTATCACATAAGCATAAAGGTTGGAAGATCAGCCTCCTCGTTTTCTTTAAGAGCCCATTCTACTATATCAAAATCCACATTTTGGGCAGATAAGATGCAAGTTCTTCTCCAGGATCCTGTAACGCAGCCTGCTGGTTATCATCCTCTACATTTACGAAGTATTACAGGCTTGATGTCTCAGCATCTGTAGCGTGAGAGCGGGTGACCGGAGGAGCGATGGGAAAGGGGAAAGGCCACAAATTGGTAACCGGCTCGGCTCTCAGTGTGGATCATGATGGCCAACAGGCCGTCCCTTTCTCTCAGGGCCTGCTCACAGCTAGTGATGAGGGGGTTTGCACTGGTTACTAAGGATGGTAGTCTCTTGATTTCCTCTGTCCTGATGGTGTTTTGGGTGACCTTGGTGTTATGGGTACAAAATGAGACAGGAGGTGAAGCGTGGCAGTATAACAGGCTTGCTCGCGGCACAATTTTACTTAAGTTTTCCAACGGACCCGCCATACGCCCCAACTCCACCTCCTTCCGCAACTTTTCCCCAACTACCCCCGGATACTGCAATGCTGAACGCAAATTACGCAAGGTAAATGGCACCTTGTGTGCATGGGCAGGGATACGGAAACCAACCCAAAAACCATCCAATAACAAACTTGCCTTGGACCTATCAGGGAATCTATTTAGAAAGGGCTCCATTTCTTCCCACCTCACTGGCGTCCGGCCCTTGACTAGCGCCCCCGGCCCCCCGTCCTTTGCCTTCACGAAAACATTTAACTGCTCCGTGAGAGATCCCCCCGCAGGAGGAGCAGCTATGTTTAAACGTGCAACCCGGTCAGAACTTACACTGGCCCTCGTTAAACTGCCAGCAGAACCCGGATTTTCCTCCCGCTGCCCCTGAACCACCCCCAGAAGGCAAGGAGGGGCCGGCTGACCCGGTCCCACCCCCAGGAAAGGACCGGAGCCATGACCCGCAACCATAACCCAATATCTTTGTTATCCCATCTAATGTCAGGCAGCACTGCCTTCCGCTGTCGGAACTGCTCATCATAGCGCAGCCACGTCTGCCCGCCGTAAACTCGATGAGCCTCCCCAATAGCATCCATGTAACAGAAGAGGCCGGAACATGAGCCTGCTACATACTTCCCCTACCCGACTTTGACGTATGGATACGTCATATGTCAGGAAGGGGTTTAGGCTGTTTTCATATTTCCTGCGAGATTTACTATGGCCTGATGTTCTAGGCAGCCGGTCTCTGGATCCAAGATGGATGGACCCAGATACCACTTTCCTCCTCTACCAACCGACTCCAACTGCTAACTCTCTGTAATTGCCCTAACTCAGTCACTGGAACCCCTCTATGTCCGAAGCTCCTCCCACTTTCTGGGAACTTCCCAGTCTATGCCACTCCTGCATAGGCTGTAACACCGTGCATTGTAACTTCACATTTGTTATTTTAAAGTGACAGTACCTAATAGTGCAAAAATGTCATAAAATACGTTTACAACATATTATCTCTCAAGTAATGTCTTTGGGGACATTACACATCCAGGGGTTCAGCCTTCAGCACGGATGTTCTCGAATCAGTGCTTAAAAGTTATTCCCTCCCTTAAGTTTTGCTATTCAGATCCCTGTTGTGCTGGCGTAGGACGAAGAGGAAAGTAAAAATGTTCTTACCTTGTCATTTTAATTTCCTTGATTCCAGCACAGATACTCCTCCCAATAAACATTTACATTAGTACATTTAATTCGGACTATTTTATTACACATGTAGTGCTGGGCTTCTCTTATGCTTCCAGTAAGCCCAGCGTAATGTAGGCGCAGCCGTAATGAAGGAAGCGCATGACTAGGTGTTTGGGAGTTCTAGGCTATTATGTGCTAGGTATTATGTTTTAGGCTATATTTATAGGGATTGGAGGGTTATGTGAAAGGGGCATGGGGCAAAATGTATCTATATGTGGTGGGTGGAGAATAAAGTATATAAGTCCATGCGGGGAAGAGGCAGCCCTCTTTCCCGCTGGACAACAGGAGAAAGTTTTGTCCTGTTATTATATTTAAAAGAAAAATATACATATTAATATTTTCTACTTACCTGATGGAAGCGGCGATGGAGACAACGATGGCCAGGATCCGGGATGCAGCGATGCAGCACGGCGTGGGATGGCTGGATGCGCTGATTGCCGGGGCTCTTCCTCCGGTTCCAGCGGCTGGAGAGGAGAGTGAGGGACGCAGCAGCAAGCGTTCCAGGCCTCAGGAGAGGCCTTCATCTGCAGAGACGCCTCGGTCTGGTCGGCGCCGAGGGAGCCCCTCCAGGGACCCTCCTCCTCCTGCTGGTCCGGAGCTGCACCCTGGCGACGGTCCACGGAGGTCAGGGAGGAATCCCATCAGGCGGGCGAGACCGGAGGTGACAGGAGGGGGGGGCCGCGGCGGCCATCTTCCTCCCTCCTGTCTTCAACAACAACGCCGGAAGTGGAGGCGGGACCGGATGCGCGCGCAAGACCGGATGCGCGCACAGGACCGGATGTGCGCGCTGGGCCGGATGCGCGCGCAGGTCCGGAAGTGACGGCTTTCTCCGGCGCCGATGCTCCAGGTGCCGGAGGAGCTCAGCTTACAGACATCAGGACACCAGCACCGACCCGTAGGAAGAGGCGGGCGGCATCTAGATGGGGAGCGAGATCGCCTCCTGCAGGAGCAGGGAGGCGTGCGGCGGCGACAGCGACCGGAGGTACCCGGGCAACTTCTTGGAGTGACGCCGGGCCCCATCCGGACGAGGGGGGGCAGCGGTCTGCTATACAGGCAGCGACGACGACAAGAAGATTTTATTTTGACAGCCCTGCAGAAGGACTGGATCGGCAGGGCTGTCGTTCTGAATATGCCACGCCACCAGGGGGTGGCAGGATCGTGGACGGGCCGCATTCCGCGGAGCCTAGAGCAGCAGCGACTGGAAGTGCGGGGAGCTACGGGGAGCGTGGGGTGCAGGAGCACCACTCCCCAGGATCGTCACGACCGACGCCTGGATTATCTGGAGTGATGGACGCGTCCGCTGGGAGGTCACCTCAGGGACGTACGGGTGAGTTTACCACGGATGTGGTGACGGGGATGTGTGGGGGGGATGTGGGGGGGATGTTGTCAATGTCACAGATGCAATTGTTGTTTAGAGGGATGCAGGAGTATTTTAGGAGAATTGTGCCAGGCGTAGAGCAGTCGCCAGCGAGGGTATGGGGCGCTGCTAGTGAGGCGTCTGCTAGTGCGGCAGGGAGTGCGGTTGCTAATGAGGCGATTTCTGGTGCAACTGCGGCAGGGATTGCGGGTGTTAGTGAAGTGGCGCCGGTTGTGGGTGCCGTAGTGGCTGTGGGAAAAGCGGTTGACGAGGCGGCTAGTACAGCTAAGAAGGTGGTGGAGGATGTGCGTTTGGCTGACGCCGCTAAAGGTGAGGTTTATGTGTGTTTTGAGGGCCCGCTGGGGGCACATTTGAAGGTGGAGATTAGGGAAAAGATATGGAAAGATGAATATGTTGAGATTTTTTCTTTGCTGCCGTTAGAGAAGTTTAATTTGGACCGGTGGAAACCGGATGAAAGTAAGAAGGAGGAGGAGGAGCGGCGGCGGTATCGTTTGATTCCACGGACTTTTGCGAATTGGCTGCAGGCCTTCGCTATCTTGGCTAGCGTGGTGGGTGAGAAGGCGCCGGAGAACTGTTCGGCGCTATTCTGTTATATGGATTCGGTAGGGGAGGCGTATCGTGTATACGGTGGTAATGCGTGGTTGCGGTATGACGAACAGTTTCGTCAGCGGAAGTCGGTGCGCCCGTCGTTGCGATGGGATCACAAGGATATCAGTTTATGGATGCGTCTGATGTCTGCGCCAAAACAGGGGCAGCAGCCCTTTCGGGATGCGGCCGGCGGTCAGGGGTCAGCAGCGGGTCGGTCAGGATCCTCAGGAAAGGGGTGTTGCTGGCAGTATAATGAGGGGCATTGCAAGTTCGGCCCAGATTGTAGGTACAAGCACGAGTGCTCCGGTTGCGGAGGCGCCCATGGTTTGTCCAGATGCTTCAAGAAGCATAAGGGCAGGCAGGGAGATGCTGAGCAGAAGAGGGGCGACGCCGGTGAGGGTGGAAAGGATGCTCCCGTTTTTAAGGGGCTATCCAAATAGGAAAGTGGCGGATTTGTTGTGGTTAGGATTTTCAGAAGGTTTTCGGATTCCTTGTACGTCGGTTGGACGTGATGGGGTAGTCCGTAATTTGTCGTCTGCTTTGGCGCGGCCTGATCTGGTTACGGATAAGCTGCTGAAGGAGGTGGCTTTGGGCCGCATGGCGGGGCCGTTTTCCTCCCCGCCTGTTCAGAGTTTGCGGGTTTCCCCGTTAGGTTTGGTTCCAAAAAAGGAGGTGAATAAATTCCGCCTTATTCATCACTTGTCTTATCCGGAAGGCGAGTCGGTGAATGACGGCATTGATCCGGCACTGTGCGCGGTCAGTTACACTAACTTTGATGCGGCGGTTGTTTGGGTTCGGAAATACGGGAAGGGCTCTCTGTTAGCGAAAACTGACATTGAGGCCGCTTTTCGTTTATTGCCGGTGCATCCGGATAGTTTTTGTTTGCTGGGATGTTATTGGCAGGAGGAATATTTTGTGGATTGTTGCCTCCCGATGGGCTGCTCCATTTAATGCGCTTATTTTGAGATGTTTAGCACGTTTTTGGAGTGGGTGGTCCGTCGGGAGGCGCAGGTGCAATCTGCGCTACATTATCTGGATGATTTCCTGTTTATCGGGCCGCCGGGTACCTATGTGTGTGCAGGATTGCTACACACTATGGAGAGAGTGGCAATGGATTTTGGGGTACCTTTGGCGCCTGAAAAAACTGAGGGACCCACGACGGTCATTACGTTTTTGGGAATCATGATTGATTCAGATAACATGGAGTGTCGCTTGCCTGATGATAAGTTGCTGGAGATGAGAGAGTTGGTGGCGAGTGCGCTGCGCAGGAAGAAAATACAGTTGCGGGACTTGCAATCCTTGTTGGGGCATTTGAATTTTGCTTGTAGGATTATGCCCATGGGGCGGGTGTTTTGCAGGCGATTGGCGAGTGCTACCGCAGGGGTGCATTCCCCCCATCATTTCATTAGGTTGTCGGCGGAGTTGAAAGCTGATTTGTTGGTGTGGGGGGAGTTTTTGCAGACCTATAATGGGCGGTCGGTGCTCATGTATCAGCCGGTGTCTAGTGTGGACTTGGAGCTGTATACTGATGCATCAGGTGCTTGTGGATTTGGGGCTTATTTCCAGGGGCAGTGGTGTGCAGGAGTTTGGCCTGATACATGGCATGAATGTGGTTTTGTCCGTAACTTGGCTCTGCTGGAATTGTTCCCGATTGTGGTGGCGGCGGAGTTGTGGGGGGATTGTCTGCGGGACCGGAGAGTGCGTTTCGTATGTGACAATCTGGGGGTCGTTCAGGCTGTTAATGCGCAGACAGCTAATTCTCCGCCAGTCGTGCGGCTATTGCGACATTTAGTTTTGAGAGGTCTGATGTTGAATGCGCATTTTGTGGCAGTGCATATTCCTGGGGTGCTGAATTCTGTGGCTGATTCCCTTTCTCGTCAACAGTGGGACAGGTTTCGTCTGCTGGCGCCGGGGGCGGAGTCTCATGGCCTGCCTTGTCCAGAGCATCTGTGGAAGGTGGTGTGACAATGGCGATGTCGCTTGTGGAAAGGTCGGTTAGTGCGGTCACGTGGCAGAGGTACAGTGCGGTATGGCAGGTATGGGAGGCGTTGTTGGAAAATGCGCAGGCAGGTATTGCAGATCGGCAGGCGTGTTTGCTGTATTTTATAGGAAAGGCGTACAGTGAGGGGTCGTCTGCAGCAACGGTCGCTCAGAGTTTGTCGGCCTTGGCTTTTTGGTTCAAGAAGAAAGGTGAGGAGGACGTGACTAAGTCCTTTCTGGTCAGGCAGGCAATGAAGGGTTTCAGGAGGGGTTCCGCAGTTAGGGATCTCAGGAAGCCGGTGTCATTTGAGCTGTTGGTAGCGATTTGTGATTTGTTGAGGGAGGTTTGTGTTTCAGCATTTGAAGTACGGCTATTTACACTGGCCTTTTCTTTGGCTTTCTTTGGGGCGTTCCGGATATCGGAGTTGGTGTCGGCCAGTAAGAGGGTGGCAGGGGGTTTATTGTACGCTGATGTGGATTTGGATGGCTCCTGCCTTTCTTGTTTGCTCCGTAGATCTAAGACAGATCAGGAAGGGAGAGGTTTTGTGGTGCGCTTGTATGAGTTACCTGGGTCGCGGGTGTGCCCGGTCCGCGGTTTTCGGGAGTTTGTTGCGGTGAGGCCTGAGGGCTCGGCATCCTTGTTGGTTCATGCAGACGGGCTGTCTCTGTCAAAATTCCAGTTTTCACAGGTGTTCAAAAAATGTATCCTGTTGTCCGGCAGAGGTGGAGCAGGTTTTAGCTCTCATTCTTTTAGAATTGGCGCAGCTACGGAAGCAGCTCGGTGGGGTTTATCCCCGGCGATGGTTAAGAAGATCGGCAGGTGGGAGTCAGACAGATATAGGTTGTATGTGCGGCCTCATTTGCTGTGAGGCGGTGGAGATAAGATGTGCTGGAGGTGGATATGGAGTAGTTACGTTGTTGTTTTGTGTTGTTTTAGGTGCAGGTCCCTGCTTGATTTGGATCATGGGGCACTCCTACGTACACTGGGGAGGTGTGCGTGCTGATGTTCGTCCGGCCGGACGGCAGTTGGGCATGGATCACGCAGAAGTGCAGGTCAGATGGTTGGGCCTGCGGGGCATGCTGTGGTGTAGGCTGTTACCAGAGGTACAATTTTATGCAGGTTTGGACAGGGCGCCGGATATCTTAGTGGTGCACCTTGGCGGCAATGATTTGGGCATTCGGTCGTCCAGGGATTTAGTGAGGGATGTGAAGATTGACCTTTTGCGGTTGTGGTCGGCGTTCCCAGGAGTGGTGATTGTCTGGTCTGATATTGTGGCTCGCAAGGTGTGGCGGCAGGCACGTTCCGTACATAGCTTAAACAAAGCGCAAGCAAAGGTCAACAAGGTAGTTGGCAGATTTGTGGCACGCAATGGCGGTGTTGTGGTGCGGCATAAGGAGTTGGAGGGTAGAGAGGTAGGTTTCCTCAGGGCGGATGGTGTTCATCTAAACGAGGTGGGTCTGGATATGTGGACCCTGGACATTAAGGAGGGCATGGAGAAAGCCCTGCAGTTGTGGAGGGACAATCATGTGTAAGGGGTCACACATGATTGTCGTGGCGGTAGGAGGAGGGGTCTTTGGAGGCACGGAATGGTAAGAAGGAGAAGCAACAATGGAGATTGTTGCAAGAGAACTCGGGGCGTTTAACCCGGGATAGTATTGGAGGGGCTGGGGAGTGGTTACCCAGCTCATATATATTCCTGATGGGCAGGGTCCCCAGGAAGGGAGAGAGAGGTCTTGGACATGGTTGGTGCCCTCGGGTCAGGTGCAGAACGGCTGTAGGGTAAGGGGTCCAGACCTAATAAGGAAACGATGGAGTTTAATGATTGAAGTGCCTTCAAGGATCCTTTATCTGGAGTTGGGAAATAGAGCAGGATGTTATCATGGAGTTATGATGTGTTTATGGTTATGCTCTTTTTCAGAAAAAAGGTGTGTTTAATAAATGGCTGCTGTGGCCTTTACACCAAAATTCATGTGTGGTCTCTTATTGGGGTTTGGGGTGTAAGGTCGTAGATAGCGGAAGCATCAAACATACCTTAAGTCAAGTAAGCCCAGCGTAATGTAGGCGCAGCCGTAATGAAGGAAGCGCATGACTAGGTGTTTGGGAGTTCTAGGCTATTATGTGCTAGGTATTATGTTTTAGGCTATATTTATAGGGATTGGAGGGTTATGTGAAAGGGGCATGGGGCAAAATGTATCTATATGTGGTGGGTGGAGAATAAAGTATATAAGTCCATGCGGGGAAGAGGCAGCCCTCTTTCCCGCTGGACAACAGGAGAAAGTTTTGTCCCGCCCGCCCTCCCAGTATTTTCTCCTGTTTATGGGAATTTGTCGGTTGGGGTTTTGTTTTGTCACAGTAGCAATGGCGGTAGGAGGAGGGGTCTTTGGAGGCACGGAATGGTAAGAAGGAGAAGCAACAATGGAGATTGTTGCAAGAGAACTCGGGGCGTTTAACCCGGGATAGTATTGGAGGGGCTGGGGAGTGGTTACCCAGCTCATATATATTCCTGATGGGCAGGGTCCCCAGGAAGGGAGAGAGAGGTCTTGGACATGGTTGGTGCCCTCGGGTCAGGTGCAGAACGGCTGTAGGGTAAGGGGTCCAGACCTAATAAGGAAACGATGGAGTTTAATGATTGAAGTGCCTTCAAGGATCCTTTATCTGGAGTTGGGAAATAGAGCAGGATGTTATCATGGAGTTATGATGTGTTTATGGTTATGCTCTTTTTCAGAAAAAAGGTGTGTTTAATAAATGGCTGCTGTGGCCTTTACACCAAAATTCATGTGTGGTCTCTTATTGGGGTTTGGGGTGTAAGGTCGTAGATAGCGGAAGCATCAAACATACCTTAAGTCATGTGAATGCAGTCAATGAGCTGATGGCTGTTTTTTTAGTTTGTTTTTGCTAGGTGGGCAGTCCTGATATGGGGATTGAGGAACAAAATATCCCTGTTGTGCTGCCGTAGGACTCGAGGAAATGAAAATGACAAGGTAAGAAGATCTTTACTATTTGGGCACTGTTATATGAGTATTGCATAGTGGTATTATTTGGGCACTGTTATATGAGTATTGTATAGTAGTATTATTTGGGCGCTGTTATATGAGTATTGTATAGTGGTATTATTTGGGCACTGTTATATGAGTATTGTATAGTGGTATTATTTGGGCACTGTTATATGAGTATTGTATAGTGGTATTATTTGGGCACTGTTATATGAGTATTGTATAGTGGTATTATTTGGGCACTGTTATATGAGTACTGTATAGGGCTATTATTTGGGCACTGTTATATGAGCATTGTATAGTGGTATTATTTGGGCACTGTTATATGAGTATTTTATAGTGGTATCATTTGGGCGGTGTTATATGGGTATTGTATAGTGGTATTATTTGGGCACTGTAATATGAGTTGTATAGTGGTATTATTTGGGCACTGTTATATGAGTATTGTATAGTGGTATCATTTGGGCGGTGTTATATGAGTATTGCATAGTGGTATTATTTGGGCACTGTTATGAGTATTGTATAGTAGTATTATTTGGGCGCTGTTATATGAGTATTGTATAGTGGTATTATTTGGGCACTGTTATATGAGTATTGTATAGTGGTATCATTTGGGCGGTGTTATATGGGTATTGTATAGTGGTATTATTTGGGCACTGTTATGAGTATTGTATAGTGGTATTATTTGGGCACTGTTATATGAGTATTGTATAGTGGTATTATTTGGGCACAGTAATATGAGTATTGTATAGTGGTATTATTTGGGCGCTGTTATATGAGTATTGTATAGTGGTATTATTTGGGCACTGTTATATGAGTATTGTATAGTGGTATTATTTGGGCACTGTTATATGAGTATTGTATAGTGGTATTATTTGGGCACTGTTATATGAGTACTGTATAGGGCTATTATTTGGGCACTGTTATATGAGCATTGTATAGTGGTATTATTTGGGCACTGTTATATGAGTATTTTATAGTGGTATCATTTGGGCGGTGTTATATGAGTATTGTATAGTGGTATTATTTGGGCACTGTAATATGAGTATTGTATAGTGGTATTATTTGGGCACTGTTATATGAGTATTTTATAGTGGTATTATTTGGGCACTGTTATGAGTATTGTATAATGGTTTTATTTGGGCACTGTTATATGAGTAGTGAATAGGGGTATTATTTGGGCACTGTTAGTATTGTATAGTGGTATTATTTGGGCACTGTTATATGAGTATTGTATAGTGGTATTATTTGGGCACTGTTATATGAGTATTGTATAGTGGTATTATTTGGGCACAGTAATATGAGTATTGTATAGTGCTATTATTTGGGCACTGTTATATGAGTATTGTATAGTGGTATTATTTTGGCACAGTTATATGATTATTGTATAGAGGTATTATTTGGGCACTGTTATGAGTATTGTATAGTGGTATTATTTGGGCACTGTTATATGAGTAGTGTATAGTGGTATTATTTGGGCACTGTTTTATGAGCATTGTATAGTGGTATTATTTGGGCACTGTTATATGAGTATTGTATAGTGGTATTATTTGTGCACTGTTATATGAGTATTCTATAGTGGTATTATTTGGGCACTGTTTTATGAGTATGGCGTGAAATGGGGGAGTGGCTATAAGGGATTTAGGGTTGCGTTCAAGGGCACAGCCCTCCCCTTACCTTCTGATGCAGCATGAAGTAACACCTCGTATTTACACTCTGTGTGGTGAGGAGAATCTTATTTCTTCTGTCTCTTTCCTCTTGTTCCCGCATGGCTGATGAGCTCCATCGAAGGTACCACCTGGCTGGAGGATCTGTTGAGAAGGAAGGCTGGTGAAGTGGATGCAACGGCCACAGGACACATGGCTGGTGAGACCAGAGGTAGGATGCAACGCATCTATTAGCACCTATAATACCCCTTGGGCAGCATAGAAACCATAAGACATAATCTATAATTAAGAAATCCTATATACGCCTCATATTAATGTATACACAAGACAAAAAGTCTTCTAGACATATGTTAGTCCAAAAATAAAAATGTTATTGTTCCACAATTGGAATACCCTCCCAAAGATACCCGTACAAGTACATACAAATTAAAACATACTTAAAAGCGAACAGAGACCGAGATCATCAGTTCACCACCATGTCCCATATGTTATAATGATGCATAGTATACAAGTAAATAGTAACACCAATCACGGGAAGAATATAAAGTCTCCAAGCTGATATCAAATCATATAGTATCAGTCTCCCCACTATCTGTGTGAAAATCTATCAAAATAGTTGTACTGACCACCATACATAAATACTCAGCATAGTTGCATATCAATTACCTGTGGCTGACATGATGGCTATTGATGGTCTCAGAAAAAAACTCCTTGACGCGCGTTTCACACTCTCCTGATGAAGACTTACACATATATTGGGGTATCTGTGGCTGATACACTGTTATGGGGACATCTAAGGCTTACACACTTATGGGGGTATCTGAGTTTGATTCACTGTTATTAGAATATCCTTTTCTGACACACGCTTATGTGGACATCTGTGGCTTAAACACTGTTATGGTGGTATCTGTGGATAAAACAACATTATGGGGAAATCTGCGGCTGACACGCTATTAAGAGGACATCTGCGGCTGACACACTGTTATGGGGACATCGGTGGATCAAAACAGCCTCTAATTTTTAGCCGTTTTTGTAGCCAAAAACGTTTTTTTTAGGCGTTTTTTGGAGCCGATTTTGGAGCTGTTTTTCTATTGACAATGAAAAACAGCTACAAAAAATGGTTCAAGAAGTGACATGCTTCTTCTTTTTATGCAGGGTTTTATTACGCACCGTTTTTTAAAACAGCGGCGTAAAAAACATCCCGTCTAAACTAAACACAGTTTTTCCCATTGAATTCAATGGGCAGATGTTTGTAGGCATTCAGCTACCGTTTTTTTCGGGCGTATTCCGATGCGTTTATGCTCCGAAATACGCCTGAAAACTCTGCGTGTGAACATACCCATGCAAAAAAGCTAAAAAACATAAAACACAAAGTTGCAAAAAAAAAAAAAAACCTAAAAAAAAAAATCGGTCACAGCTGTATTTTTGAGTGGTGCATTACGCTGCTACATCCGCTACTGCTGTTTCTTCAGCTTTTCATATTATGCCTTTTATGAGTAGTTTAGGGTTCCTCGGTGGGGTCTCTAGGTGGTTTGGGAACGTGGTCTTCTTGCTGGATCTTCAGTGTATTTAATCTTCACACGACATGCCTGGATGTTGTGCTTCCCTCAGTCACAGTACATTCAGATGTTTGCCGCAAACAATGGCTGCACATTCCTGGTGAGGCGAGTAAATAATGTCATCGCCACTGTCCATTACTGGGACCTTCTCATCTCGAGAACAAACACGCGCGTCTGCTGCCCACGCTGAAAACTGCTCGTTTGTCCCGTTGTGGGGGTGTTAGGCTAATCTAATTTATTATACATGGAACCAAATGAATTTGTGAACATAGTAAAACCATTTAAAGAGATTTTCCGGTTTTATGAAAATAAGGTTTAATCACAGTATAAATGAAAACTTTTGTAAGTTTCTAATATACTTTGTTTCAAATCTTCACCATTTTAAAGATTTGTGTTTGCTGTCAGTGAATGGGAACACTCTTGTTTAGAATGAGAGGCAGTAAATCTGTACATACCTAGTCCTGCTCTCAGATGAGAAGTGGTTACAATGTATCCAGTCTAGACAATGCTCTGTGATATAAACAGCCTGGACTCCAGACTGATACATTGTAGCAAACTACCAGAGGGATTTGTGATGTATTTAGCTCACAGAGGATTCTTTATGGGCCCCGGCGTCTGTCAGATCGCTATGGGCCCCTCCAAGCCCAGTGGACTCTGGCATCTGCCCAGGTTTGCCCTGGTGATAACCAATTTGGCTACCATCAAAGCTCCCATAAGGGTTGTCACCCAGCTTTCTAAGCAAGCTGACAAATCTGCCCAACTTTGTAGAGATGTACAAAAGAACATCTATCCCTGGTAAGCACACTCTCTTTGCAGGGCTCTGGGAAAGTTGGGTAATCACCCATATAGGAGATGTATCGGCGTTCATACTGGTTGTCACTCGGGCTCAGCTTTCTTTGAAACAGATATTACCAAGAAAGACTTCAGACAGCAAAGGTAAACACCCTATTGATGGATCTTCTTCCTAATATGAAATAGTTTAAAGGGGTTTTCCAACCATAACAAGTGATATCACATCCTTAGGATATACCATAATTTCCTAATTGATGGAGTCCAATTGCCAGGACCCCCCACGATCCTCATAATAACTGGACTGACTGTACTACTTAAATTCTGCGGCTCCATCACAGTGTCCAACATAGCCCTAATCCCTTTAATGCACATGTGTTGCAGTTCCTTGCACAGTGGGTTGACTGGAGCGCTGCTGTGAGGGGAAAAGGCTGAAGAGATTTAGTCCCTTGGGATCGCCGGGTGTCTCATTAGTCCGACACTCACCAATCAGAAAGTGATCGCATACGCAAGTCATATTCCATAACATACTCAGATAGGAATACCCCTTTAAATTAGTGGTCATATAGTTGACTGCCGTAGGACAAGTAGATTTTGATGATAGACCACCACGCTATTCTCCTGCTGGTTTCAACACAGAAGTGGGAAAACTATCTCCCCGTAGGTTTGTGATTCAGTGTGCCTCTCTATGGATCTCACACACCTCCCAACAGCTAATATAATCTCTAGCAGCTCGGTCATGTATGAAGAAGTCATGGTAATGTAGAGCAATGGTGGCTGCTATCACTATTATGGAGGCACTGGGACATCTTAAAAAGGTATGACCTCTGTACACAATGTTACTATCTCTGGTCTCCTAGAGGATCACTTAAAGAGGCTCTGTCACCACATTATAAGTGCCGTATCTCCTATATAAGGAGATGGGCGCTATAATGTAGGTGACGGTAATGCTTTTTATTTAAAAAAAATGATCTGTTTTCACCACTTTATTAGCGATTTCAGATTTATGCTAATGAGTTGCTTAATGCCCAAGTGGGCGTGTTTTTACTTTAGACCAAGTGGGCGTTGTACAGAGGAGTGTATGACGCTGACCAATCAGCGACCAATCAGCGTCATGCACTCCTCCATTCATTTAGGCAGCGCATAGGGATCCTGTTAGATCCTTATGTGCTGTCTTAGGCTGGGTTCACACGACCTATTTTCAGACGTAAACGAGGCGTATTATGCCTCGTTTTACGTCTGAAAATAGGGCTACAATACGTCGGCAAACATCTGCCCATTCATTTGAATGGGTTTGCCGACGTACTGTGCAGATGACCTGTCATTTACGTGTCGTCGTTTGACAGCTGTCAAACGACGACGCGTAAAAATACAGCCTCGTCAAAAGAAGTGCAGGACACTTATATACATTATATGCAGGACACTTCTTTGGACGTTTTTGGAGCTGTTTTCTCATAGACTCCAATGAAAACAGCTCCAAAAACGGACGTAAAAAACGCCGCGAAAACGCAGCGAAAAATGCAGCGAAAAACACGAGTTGCTCAAAAAACGTCTGAAAAGCAGGGGCTGTTTTCCCTTGAAAACAGCTCTGTATTTTCAGACGTTTTTGGTCACTACGTGTGCACATACCCTTATACTAAGGGTATGTGCACACGTAGTGACCAAAAACGTCTGAAAATACGGAGCTGTTTTCAAGGGAAAACAGCCCCTGATTTTCAGAAGTTTTTTGAGCAACTCGCGATTTTCGCTGCGTTTTTCGTGGCGTTTTTTACGTCCGTTTTTTACGTCCGTTTTTTGAGCTGTTTTCATTGGAGTCTATGAGAAAACGGCTCCAAAAACGTCCAAAGAAGTGTCCTGCACTTCTTTTGACGAGGCTGTATTTTTACGTGTCGTCGTTTGACAGCTGTCAAACGACGACGCGTAAATGACAGGTTGTCTGCACAGTACGTCGGCAAACCCATTCAAATGAATGGGCAGATGTTTGCCGACGTATTGTAGCCCTATTTTCAGACGTAAAACGAGGCATAATACGCCTCGTTTACGTCTGAAAATAGGTCGTGTGAACCCAGCTTTACACATTAACAATACTGAAGTGTTTAGACAGCGAATAGACATTCCACGGGATGTCTATTCACAATCTCTGCACTTCGTTACTGTTTCTGTGGTAGTTACAGCAGAGGAAGCGTGATCTCATTGTAACCTGTCACCCACAGAGTAATCTCGCGAGATTACGCTTCCTCTGCTGTAACTACCACAGACAGAGTAACGAAGTGCAGAGATTGTGAATAAACATCCCATGGAATGTCTATTCACTGTCTAAACACTTCAGTATCGTTAATGTGTTAGTATAAGACAGCACATAAGGATCTAACAGGATCCCTATGCGCTGCCTAAATGAATGGAGAGGAGTGCATGACGCTGATTGGTCAGCGTCATACATTCCTCTGTACAACACCCACTTGGTTTAAAGTAAAAACACGCCCACTTGGGCATTAAGCAACTCATTAGCATAAATCTAAAATCGCTCATGAAGTGGTTTAAAACAGATCGGTTTTTTTAACCCCTTTAGGACGCAGCCCGTTTTGGCCTTGTGGACACAGATGATTTTTTCAAATCTGACATGTGTCACTTTATGTGGTAATAACTCCGGAATGCTTTTACCTATCCAAGCGATTCTGAGATTGTTTTCTTGTGACATATTGTACTTTATGTTAGTGAAAAAATGTGGTCGATAAATTCAATATTTATTTGTGAAAAACTTCATTTTTCTAAATTTAAATGTGTTTGCTTGTAAAACAGATAGTAATACCACAGAAAATAGTTACTAGTTAACATCCCCCATATGTCTACTTTATGTTTGCATCATTTTTTTTCACGTACTTTTATTTTTCTAGGACGTTACAAGACTTAGAACTTTAGCAGCAATTTCTCATATTTTCAAGAAAATGTCAATATTCCATTTTTTCAGGGACAAGTTCAGTTCTGAAGTGGTTTTGAGGGCCTTATATATTAGAAAGTCCCCATAAATCACCCCATTTTGAAAACTGCACCCCTCAAAGTATTCAAAACCACATTCAGAAAGTATTTTAACCCTTTGGGCGTTTCACACGAATTAAGGCAAAGTAGAGGTGAAATTTACAAATTTCATTTTTTTTGCCGCAATTCATTTGTAATAAAAAAAAAAAATCTGTAACACAGAAGGTTTTACCAGAGAAACGCAACTCAATATTTATTGCCCAGATTCTTCAGATTTTAGAAATACCCCACATGTGGCCCTAGTGTCCTAATGGACTGAAGCAGCGGCCTCAGAAGCAAAGGAGCAGCTAGGGGATTTTGGGGCTTCCTTTTTTTAGGAATACATTTTAGGCACCATGTCAGGTTTGCAGAGGTCTTGTGGTACCTAAACAGTCGAAACCCCCCACAAGTGACCCCATTTTGGAAACTACACCCCTCAAGGCATTTTTCTAGGGGTATAGTTAACATTTTGACCCCACAGTTTTTTTGCAGAATTTAGTGGAATTAGTCTGTGAAGATGAAAATCACCTATTTTTCTGTGGAAACATAGAATTTTTTTCATTTTTACAAGGAATAAAGGAGAAAAAGCACCCCAACATTTGTAAAGCAATTTATCCCGATTATGGCAATACCCCATATGTGGTCGTAAACTGATGTTTGGACCCACAGCAGGGCTCAGGAAGGAAGGAGCGCCTTTTGGATTTTGGAGCGCAGATTTTGCTGGATTGGTTTTCAGTGCCATGTCGGGTTTGCAACGCCCCGGAGAGACCAAAACAGTGGAAACCCCCCAAAAGTGACCCCATTTTGGAACCTACACCCTTTAAGGAAATTTTCTAGGGGTATAGTGAGCATTTTGACCCCACAGGATCTTTTTTAGAGCTAAGGTGACCAAAAAACAACGATTTTGGCACTTTCAATTCTTTATTTCTTACAGCGTTCACCGTGCGCAATAAATTACGTTTTACTTTATTCTGCCGGTCGGTACGATTACGGCGATACCATATGTGTATAGTTTTGTAGCATTTGCACAATAAAATGACGTTTCTATAAAATAATTTATTTTCTGGGACACGCTATTCTGAGCCGTAACTTTTTTCTTTTTTCGTCAAACGAGCTGTGGGAGGTCTTGTTTTTTGCGGGACGGGTTGTAGTTTTTATTGGTACTATTTTGGGGTAGATGCGACTTTTTGATCACTTTTTATTCTATATCTTGGGAGGGGTGGTGACCAAGAAATAGCGATGCTGACATCGTTTTCCGTTTATTTTGATTGCGGCATTCACCGTGCGGAAAAATTAACATTATAGTTTCATAGTTTGGGTCGTTACGAACACGGTGATACCAAATATGTGTACTTTTTTTTAACGTTTTCATTTTTTCCCTATAATAAAAGACTTATTATAGGAAAACAAAAACGTATTTTTACACTTTTAGAAAATATTTTTATTAACTTTTTTTGTTTATTAACTTTTCTTTTACTTTTTACACTTTCTTTTTTTGACCTGCAGCTCTGATCGCTGCTAGAATACATTACACTACCTAGGGCACTTATAATGTGGTGACAGAGCCTCTTTAACTGAAGCTCCCCAAAGAGTTCATCCCTCCTTTGCCGATGTAATAGCCTGCTGTCTTCTTCAAAGGCTTTCCAGTAGAATGAAGATTCATGGCCATTCATAATCATCCCAAATGTTTCTAGTTAGGCTGGGGCTTCAGGACTCTGCGCCAGCCAGTCATGTTCTTCTTTACCAAGTTCAACAAACCATTTGATTTGTGCACAGGGACATTGTCATGGGAAATAGGAGACGACACTCCCCAAACTATTGCTACAAGCTAGCACACAGTTGAATTCATTCAATTCTCTAGAACGTCCTTGAATACGTTAAGCTAAGAGGCCAAAACCAAGAACAACAAACCCAGACCATCAGTTCTTCTTTACCAATCTGTAGCCCTCTGGCACACGACCGAGTGCCACTCGGGCCATTTTTCACGGCATCTGAGTGGCACCAGATAGTTTTCACGGACCGATTCACTTTAGTGGGTGAATCGGGTCAGTAAAAAACGGACCGACTCTCTAATCGGTGGAAACATAGAACATGTCCTATCTTTCCATGGATCACGGATGGGACTCGGGTGGCACACACTGTCGTTTGCATTAGGGCTTACAGTTGACAGTGTTTTCCTACCACCTACCAAAATAGATTTTTACATCAGACTGCTGAATGTGTAATTTGATTTATCAAGTTTCCATTGCTCCAGGCAAAGCTTCCCAAAAAAATGCAGGGTCTCCCTTCTGCAATTAGAAGTGTGCTCATACATTAAACCTGGGGACACAAGTGCCGAGAGCACAGAACACATTTTTTGTTCATCCGCTCTTGACTACCTGAATAATTAATTGACAATCGGTAAATGCTAGCTTAGGGGATCATACATTTTGTTTCCTTTCATCTGGCAAAGAAGGGTTAATGCCAGTATTCCTAGTGGTCTAGGGTAGTGGTGGAGTTAATGTCAATTTTCCTGGAGATCTTGGATAGAGGAGGGTTTAAAGAGAATGTGTCAGGAGAATTTTACATATTATTTAAATCAGCTTTTTATTATAAACATCTTTTTTAAATATTCTGGTGGGGATTTTCAGTTTTTCTTTTCTTTACTATCAACATAAAAAAAAAATCTTGAAATATTCACATTTTTACACTCACCACTACTAGAACACACACAATAGACTGACATTTCCTATTTTCTGAAGATAACTTGTAAGCTTTGCTGTATAGATAGAGACGGGATGAGCAGAGTCATCTCATTATCATCATAGGGTTGTCGAGTTAATGACAGCTATATTGTACTGCGGGAGTCCAAGATAAGGCAGGATAATAACATTATACAATATACACACAGAAAAGTCTCTGTATGCAGGTCCCCTGTCACTCACTGGTCTCTGGAGGAGGGGCTGTACTCATCTCTTCTTAGAGACTACTTCTTTATGATAATTTCTCTGTTAATTGACTCTCATTCATTGCAGATGCACAAGCAAGGCAGGAAGGAAGTGTGTGTTCCCACAAATAAAAAATATATAGCGACAACATTTAAATAGAAGAACTTACATCTTATTCTCTTCTACAAATGTAAATCTAAAATACTGAGACTAAAATGATATACATGAGACATTCCCTTTAATGCTGGGCTAGGGTAGTGAAGAAATTACTGCCACCTTCTCTGATGGTCTAATGTAGTGGAGGGGTGGAGGGGTAATTGCAGTTTCCCTGCTGGTCTAGGGTGGTAAAGAAAGTAATGGAGGTGGCCTGGAGGAGCTAATTCCTACTTGGTGTTGTGTGGTTTCCCTCCAGGGGCTCCAGTGATATCTCTAGGTTAATCACCTTACGTTTCTGCCCCCTTCCCTATATTGATCATACAAGTCAGTGTAGGCGGGGGTTAGAGAAGGCTGTGCAGTTATGATATATAGCCCGCTGTGGTCAAATAGAGAGCTAAGGATTTGGTCTGAGGGCTCTGGTGCCACTAGACGCCTTGACTTCTGGGCCTTCCCGGCACAAGTCCAATTAGTCAAACAGATATGGTGGGTCCGGCTACACTTTCTGATGGCAGAACCAATCCAGATAAAAACTTGCATTATGCATTATGATCTCAGGCTTGTGTGTGACTGTAACATTATAGAAACCCAAAGCTCAGGATAAGCAGTTCTTGTGCTTTTTTGATTTCCAGAGGTAGCGTGAAGCATATTGTGAGTTGTAATTGAGGATTTTCCCTTGCTAAGCACTTCAGCACTTGATGGTCCCATCCCGGGTTCTTGTGTGACCTGCTGCTTTATGGTGGAGTATTGATTTTTCCATCAGGGTTGCTGATTTCCAGAAGAATACCCTGCCAAGTGATGGTTTCACAGGGACAGCATATTATATTGATGATATGCTACTCTCCTGTGATCCATTACTTTTAGGACCTTATGGTCTATGATTAGATTTTAGTGTGATGGACCTCACTATAAACACAGACTTTTGCGACTGAAAATTCATCACATACATGCAAATGGGGTCGTTTCTGCAGCAAGTGCATGGATTTTTGCAAGCCCCATTCTGATGAATAGGACAGTTGCATATAATTCTGCAAAAAAAAAAAATCTGCTACATATGTGTGAACACAGCCTACTAGTCATACTTGCCATTTCTTCAGGAATGACATGGTGACACCAGAAAAAAGGGGAGACCTCCCAGACTCCCTGGCAGAGCGGGCACATCTCCCAGGTCATCCATGTCCTCTTTAAAATATACTCACCTCTTCAATGTTCTGACCCTGGGAATTAAGAGGACTGCAGGAATGAGAATATGGAGAGGTGAGTATCTGCACATATGGTCTGGGGACTGTATTGATATAGGATGTCCGGTCTGGAGTCAGTATGTGTTTAGAGGTCTGGTCTGGGATTTGTATTAGTTTAGGGAGTCTGGTCTGGGGTCTGCATTCATTTTAGAATGTGATGGAGGTGGGGGTCATATGCACTATTTGGTATTCAAATCCCGTAGGTGGGGTTGTGTACTATATAAATGGTCGGGTCATATAGGATGACACTTTGCATGCTGCATGTGGCGCTATTCAGGATTTCCCTGACCTCCCTTCTCAAAAGTTGGCAATTATACTAATAGGAACCTTATGAAAACCTTCTCTGTGATGGGGTTATGGCCACAAGTCTGTGATTTTTTAATTCTATATGGAGAATTGCATTGGCTGAAATGACCAAATTCGCAGATTACTAGGTTTTCTACGTGTGTATACATGTGTATACATGTTGTAAGCCTGTGGCTGGGAAAGTGCTGGAGGGGGTGTATTTCTCACCTGGCTGGTTAAGATGAGTGAGATGAGGAATTCAGGAAAGTTGGGTTTCTTTGCTGAGGCTTTTGCTAAGTCTGTTATCCAGGCCTAGATTTCCATGGAATGGCAGGTGGGATTGGTTGAGGGACTTGCCATTCCGTCTCCTCTCCAGTACAAGGATTTTCTCTAGCCCAAATCAGTACAGGTGAAGCTACTGGGCTATTTCCATTTAGGGCTGCAGTGAATACAGTCCAGTGTCAGAGCCTGGGAATGCACACAGGGATAGTGTAGAAAGCCTAATCCAAGGAACAGTGTACTCCTGCTTTATCATAGGTGTGAAAGCCTGCTGTTTCTTTAGTACCAAGACGGGCCAGGTATTTGTTTTCTCTATCTTCTGCTACTCTTGTATGCTGGATAAGAACTTGTCTTTTTTGGACTGTACTAAAGCCAAGCATGGACCATAAACTTGTAATGTCAGGATAGGGAGACAGACAGGTGAGCCCTAATCTACCCGCCACTCAGTCCCTGCCTACTTGCACAGCCCGTCCTAGGCGACGGCGTACAACTGGGCGACGGTCCCTACGCTCAATATGTGCGCGACAGACAAACAAGACAAGGGAACACAAAAGCAAGGGATGTGGGGCAGTTGCCCATGGCGACTCCGTGAGCAACAGAGTAGTGGACGAGCCGAGTCAAACAAGGAGTGTACGAGGTAACAAATACAGAGCAGGAGAATAGTCAGTCAAGCCAGGGTCAATATGAAGCAGAGGTCAATGGTAACAGCAGGAACAGCAGAGCCAGGAAACAAGAGAGAATCACAGGCAAAGGACAAGCAGCAAATGAAGGTATAAGTAGACCAAGGGCAGGAGCTAGAACCGTCTGGCCAGGCTGCGATAGGCTCTCCCACTCCTCAGCCTACCAGCCTGAGTGGTAGTAGATCGAGTCACTCTAGCAGACCTAGTGTAATGCCGGGGTAGGGAGACAGACAGGTGAGCCCTAATCTACCCGCCACTCAGTCCCTGCCTACTTGAAACGGCCCATCCTAGGCGACGGCGTACAACTGGGCGACGGTCCCTACTCTCACTATGTGCACGACAGACAGACAGACAAGGGTACAAAGAAGAAAAGGGAAAAGGGGCAGATGCCCACGGCAACACCGTGAGCACAAGAGTAGTGAACGAGCCGAGTCAAACCAGGAGTTTACGAGGTACCAAACGCAGAGCAAGAGAGTGGTCAGTAAAACCAGGGTCAATAGGAAGCAGAGGACAAATAGTACAAGCAGCAGCAGAGCCAGGAAACAAGCAGAATCACAGGCAAAGGAGAAGCAGGAAATGAAGGTATAAATAGACAGGGGGTGGGAGCTAGCTGAGTCTGGCCGGGCTGTGATAGGCTCTCCCACTCCTCAGCCTCCCAGCCTGAGTGGTGGAAGAAGGAGTCACTCTATCAGACTTAGGAGCAGGTGCAGACTGAGTAACCACGGGCGTCGACACAGAAGCTGTGTCTGGCAGATCCTTTACAGTACCCCCCCTTTTATGAGGGGCCACTGGACCCTTTCTAGGTGGACCTGGCTTATTGGGGAACCGAAGATGGAACCTCCTAAGCAATACCCCAGCGTGAACATCCCGGGCGGGTACCCAAGTCCTCTCCTCAGGCCCGTATCCTCTCCAATGGACCAGGTACTGGAGGGAGCCTTGGACCATCCTGCTGTCCACAATCTTGGCCACCTCGAATTCTACCCCTTCAGGGGTGAGAACAGGGACAGGAGGTTTCCTTGAGGGAGCCAAGGACGGGGAGCAGCGTTTCAGGAGGGAAGCATGAAACACGTCGTGTATTCGAAACGACGGGGGTAACTCCAGTCGGAAGGAGACAGGGTTAAGGACTTCAATGATCTTGTACGGCCCTATATACCGGGGAGAAAATTTTTTGGACGGGACTTTAAGGCAGCCACACCAGATCCCCGACCACAAACAAGGGGTTAGCAGAACGTCTATCTGCCTGAGTCTTTTGTATGCTCTGGGACGCCTCTAGGTTCTTCTGAACCTGGGCCCAGACTGTGCACAATTCGCGATGAACGGCATCTACCTCAGGATTGTTGGAACCACCAGGTGAAACGGAAGAGAACCGTGGATTAAACCCAAAATTACAGAAAAAGGGGGAGACCCCTGACGAGTTACCTACCCGGTTATTAAGGGAAAATTCAGCGAGGGAAATGAAGGAGACCCAATCATATTGACAGTCAGAGATGAAACACCTTAAATATTGTTCTAGAGACTGATTAGTCCTCTCAGTCTGGCCATTAGTTTCAGGATTAAAGGCCGAGGAGAAGGACAGATCAATCTCCAACTTCTTACAGAAGGCTCTCGTAAACAATAAAACAAATTGTACCCCTCTGTCAGAAACAATATTGACAGGAATCCCATGGAGACGCAGGATGTGTTTGACAAACAAGGTAGCTAACGTCTTAGCATTGGGTAGTTTCTTGAGGGGCACAAAGTGGCACATTTTACTGAAGCGGTCTACTACAACCCACACCACCGACTTGCCTTGAGATGGAGGCAAATCGGTGATAAAATCCATGGAGATATGGGTCCAAGGTCTCTGGGGAATGGGCAAAGAACATAGTAAGCCCGCTGGTCGGGACCTGGGAGTCTTGGACCTAGCACAAATTTCACAAGCGGCGAATTTAAAGAGGCTCTGTCACCAGATTTTGCAACCCCTATCTGCTATTGCAGCAGATAGGCGCTGCAATGTAGATTACAGTAACGTTTTTATTTTTTAAAAACGAGCATTTTTGGCCAAGTTATGACCATTTTTGTAGTTATGCAAATGAGGCTTTCAAAAGTACAACTGGGCGTGTTTAAAAGTAAAAGTCCAAGTGGGCGTGTATTAGGTGCGTACATCGGGGCGTTTTTAATACTTTCACTAGCTGGGCGCTCTGAAGAGAAGTAACATCCTCTTCTCTTCAGAACGCCCAGCTTCTGACAGTGCAGATCTGTGACGTCACTCACAGGTCCTGCATCGTGACGGCCACATCGGCACCAGAGGCTACAGTTGATTCTGCAGCAGCATCAGCGTTTGCAGGTAAGGATCGACTTACCTGCAAACGCTGATGCTGCTGCAGAATCAACTGTAGCCTCTGGTGCCGATGTGGCCGTCACGATGCAGGACCTGTGAGTGACGTCACAGATCTGCACAGTCAGAAGCTGGGCGTTCTGAAGAGAAGAGGATGTTACTTCTCTTCAGAGCGCCCAGCTAGTGAAAGTATTAAAAACGCCCCGATGTACGCACCTAATACACGCCCACTTGGACTTTTACTTTTAAACACACCCACTTGGACTTTTGCAAGCCTCATTTGCATAACTACAAAAATGGTCATAACTTGGCCAAAAATGCTCGTTTTTTAAAAATAAAAACGTTACTGTAATCTACATTGCAGCGCCTATCTGCTGCAATAGCAGATAGGGGTTGCAAAATCTGGTGACAGAGCCTCTTTAAGCAGGGCTGATTAACCACGGGCGTCGACACAGAAGCTGTGTCAGGCAAATCCTTCACAAAACTTGAACATTATCTACACTTTCATTGCCTACCGCAATGCAACTTCTCATACACACAGATCACGACAATGTATATGTTGCTTTACTTTTACTTTCCATACCTTTGCGGGTTCTCAATAACAGAAACGAATTAAAGATAAATGTCATATTTAATCGTAGGACAGGGGCTGTTTCCAGTCATCAGTGACATTGATATAGTTATTAATATGTTTTAATTATCTAAAAAAATTGCATTCCACGTAACATTCATTCAGTGACCGATATTACTCCGTGATCTAGAACTGGAGGTTAATTAAATATCTAATTACAGTCATTTACCTCACATAGAGCTACATGAGTCTTATGTAATATCACTTTTGTTCAATATGTTTCATTTATATTTTTTATGCATTTATTAAGCTGTACTAAGCTGTATTACTTTATTACATTTAAAATTACCACTGCAGGTTGTGGGAAAATGTTTTGAACCCCATAATGCATTCATAAAAAGTTCCACCTGTGGAGTCAGGGCTGTACAAATGGTGCTGTTGTCAGGGTTCTATCCGCAAAGATTAACAAAAGCGGCCCGAGTGTAGTGCAATCCATTTTTATGTCGTCCCCCCTACTATTCACAGAAACCCTGCCACTTGCAATACCCCTCCTGCCCCCTACAGTGCCCCCTGCTACATACTATCTCCGCTTCTCACAGAGCTCCTGCCAAAGTGTCTCCCGCTGACCCCATCCTCTAGTAATAGGATAGGGGGCCGAACCCCTTAGCTGCACAGGGTCCAGACATTACTGATGGCAACCCTGTGTGGAGCCACTTTAGCTAAGATATTTGTAACCCCTTAATGACATCCGCCATACATGTAAGGTGTATGTGCATGCAGCTGACACCCACCTGCAACGGCTGGGATCAGAGATAACTCCAAACCCAGCCATATAACCCTTCAGGGTCTCTCTGTAACCTGATCATCTCTGCAACCGCTACACGCCTGCGCTCGACAAAATCGCGGGGTACTAAGCAGTTGCAATAGCAGCCGGCAGGGAAGGCCTACAGGTCTTCCTTCTGTGCCGGAGGCAAGGCTAAATAGCTCCCAAAATAATTTTTTACTAACACATTTTTTTTATTTTGTAAAAATAGTAGAACAGAAACTATATAAATTTGGTATCAACATAATTATAATTACCCACAGAATAAAGCTAACATGTCATTGTTACAGCACAGTTAACGACATAAAAATAAAACCCCAAAAACAAACACTCCTGAGATATCATATGACAAATACATTATATAATATAGTTATAGAATGCATGTTCCTCCAAGAACAGATGGTGGACAACATTTATAGATACTATTATTATTATTATTATTATTTATGTCCATTTAGTATGAAATGGAAAATGGTCAATATAGATTAAAAAAAACATATACCAGTTACACCCAAAAAATACACTGAGGAAGATTTATCAAAACTAATGCAAACAAAAATAGAAGTTGCCCAGAGCAACCAATCAGATTCCAGCGCTCATTTTTTAAAAATAAATACAGCACCTTGATTGGTTACTGTGAACAACTGCTTCCTTTTCCTAATTTATTTAAAGGGGTTTTCAGACTTTATGCAAATGAAGGGGAAGTAACATTACTCTTTACTGGAAATAAAGGGACAAACCCTGAAAAAAAGCCCCAGATCGTTACCCCTTCCTTACCGCATGTGCGTTCCGGTAGGTAGCATTCTCCTGGAATCCGCCAAACCCATATTGCTCCATCAGACTGCCAGATAGTGAGCCGGGATTCATCACTCCAGAGAACACACTGCTCCAGAGTCCAGTGGTGGCGTGCTTTCCACTCCTCCGGCTGACGCTTGGCATTGTGCAAAGTGATTTTAGGCCACTTCATGAAACTCTGGTCACACAGTTCCGGTTGTGATGTCACTTCCAGAGGCAGTGTGGATCTTTGTAGTGAGTGATCTAACAGATAATAGGCGATTTTTACACATCAGTCACTTAAACACTTGACGGCCCTGCTCTGTGCATTTGCATTGTCTACCACTTCGTGGCTGAGCTGTTGTTACTACTAGACTCTTCCACTTCACAATAATAACACTTACAGATGACAGGGTCTGATCTAGCAAATAATAATTACACTTACAGGTGACCGGGGCAGTTCTAGCTGTAACGTCTATGGCCGCGGACCGTCGTTCTGACTTACCCTCTGACGGCTGTGGCCATGAGCGTGTGAGTTCTCGGCGGCATCTCCCTCCTGAGAGACACCAGCATTCACTTCCTGGTTCAGAGACTGTCTCCCGCAGGGCGTGCGCGCCCGCGCGTGCATGTCCTTAAAGGGCCAGTGCGCGCACACTTGCAGAATATCTGCAATTAGGCCAGAATGCTGCTGGACTATAAAAGGGGCTCTGCCCTCTTGATCATTGCCTGAGCGTTGTTGTGTTACCTAAAGTTTGTCTTTGCAAATAGTCTCCTAGTCTTTTCCAGTTCCCAGTTTTACCCGTTCCTGCTGCCAGTACCCTGTATCTCTGTGTCGTCAAGAGTTGGAGTCGTGTTGTATCTTCCGCTGCATCTAGTGTGTCGCACCCTGCTGGGTGTCTGTCTACTATCGGAGCCTCATCTTAGCCTGAGTCCATCGCTACTGTCTACATTGCCTCAGGTACCCTTTATGAACTATACACATTGCATTGTACCTGTTTGGCCAGCTGCTATCCCGATACGCGGTACGTCCTAGTAGACTCCATGGCATGGATGCTAGCTGCTTCATTCTCTGCTCCTGCTCCAGCTTCCCTGACTGATCCTCCTGCTACACCTCCTGGGAGCACTGGTTCTGATCCTCGGTTCTCGCTGCCACTGCCACCTCGTTTTCATGGAGAAGCAAGCGCGTGCAGGGGATTTCTTAACCAGTGTCATATCCACTTCACCCTGCATGCCAGAGCATTTCCTTCAGATGAAGCCAGGATCACCTTCATTATTTCCTTACTTGAAAGCAAGGCCCTAGCGTGGGCGAATCCAATATGGGAACGACAGGGACCCGAAACCTGAGACTTCCAGGGATTCGTGCGGTTATTCCGTACTGTGTTCGAGGAGCCTGGACGAGTCTCGTCGGCAGCTACCTCTATGCTGAACCTTCGCCAGGAGGACATCTCTGTGGGCGAGTACACCATCCAGTTCCGGACCCTGGCAGGAGAACTGTCCTGAAACAATGAGACGTTAGTAGTTTCCTTCTGGCAATGTCTGCCATCCGAGATTAAAGATGAACTTGCTGCTCGTGATCTACCATCTAACTTGGATGACCCAATATTACTCACCACCCGAGTGGACATGAGATTCAGAGAGAGATCCCAAGAGGTTCGTCATGAGAGAAGACTTCCTAGGTTGGCTCCTAACTTCCAGCAACCCCTCTTGTCTTCATCTGCTGCTAAACCCGAAGTTCCGATGCAAGTGGATCGTCTCAAACTATCGGTCCAGGAGAAACAGCGCAGGCACACTTCTGGACTCTGTCTATATTGCGGCCTCGCTGGCCAGGTCGTGCATCTGTGTCCCCAGAAGCCAAAAAACTCCAACGCCTTGGATTGGTTGGAGAGACAACCCTGGGTGACACAGCATTTGATAGAGAACTCTCCTCCAAGCTGTTCATCCCTGAGACCATTGTCGCTGGAGAGAGGCCCCATCTGGTCTCTGCCTATCTGGACTGTGGCTCCGCAGTCAATTTCATACGTAAAGACCTTGTGGATCTTCCTAATTTGTCTACTACCCTTCTCGAGAAGCCGTTGATCGTTGCCTCGGTGGATGGACTGCCGCTGTCCGACCCAATTTTGTCTGTAACCAAGCCGCTGAGGCTTCAAGTGGGAGCACTTCATTCTGAGCTCATCTCCCTATTTGTCCTGCCCAAGGCTGTCAACCCCGTGATGCGGGGTTTGCCTTGGCTCCGTTTACTCGCCCCAGTCCTGGATTGGAGTGGGGTCCCAAGTGCCTCAACCATTGTCTGGGACATGTCCATCTGCTTCAGCCTCCTCCGCATCAGTCATTGGCAGGGTTGCCCTCCTGCTACTCTTAGTTCTCTGATGTCTTCGACAAGAAGGAGGCAGAGAGGTTGCCACCACATCGAGCTTATGATTTCCCTATGGACTTGGTTCCTGATTCATCCCCTCCTCGCGGTAGAGTACACCCTCTCTCCTTACCAGAAACCCAGTCAATGTCTGCCTGTATTAAGGAGAATCTAGAGAGGGGCTTCATACGCAATTCCTCATCCCCAGCTGGGGCGGGTTTCTTCCTTGTCAAAAAGAAAGACGGTTCCCTCCGACCCTGCATTGACTACCGGGGTCGCAACCAGATAAGAACAGATACGCATTGCCTTTGATCTCCGAACTGTTTGATTGCATACGGGAGCTTCCGGGGGCTTACAATCTAATCCAGATTCGTCAGGGTGATGAGAGGAAGACTGCATTTAATACACGTGATGGGCACTACGAATACCTGGTTATGCCCTTCGGCCTGTGTAACGCCCCCGTGGTTTTTCAAGAATTTGTCAATTATATTTTCCGTGATCTCCTCTATGTCTGTGTTGTGGTGTATCTCGATGACATTTTGACTTCTTCCCCAGATCCAGTAACTCAGAGACATGTCCGCCAAGTGTTGTTTCGATTAAGGGAGAATCACCTATATGCCAAGCTGGAGAAGTGCGTGTTCGAAATAAAGTCTCTACCCTTCCTGGGCTAGATCATCTCTGATCAGGGCCTCAAAATATCCTGAGGAGGTAAAGGGTGTCATGGAATGGCCACGCCCTCAAGGCTTAAGGGCCATACAGCGCTTCCTGGGATTCGCCAACTTCTACCGGCTGTTCATTCCCAACTTCTCCTCATTGACTGCTCCCATCTCTACCCTCACCAAAAAGGGCTTGAATGCCAAGAAGTTGACTCCAGAAGAAGAGGCCTCATTCAAGAAGGCCTTCACGTCAGCCTCAATTCTTCATCATCCTGATGTGACCCTACAGTTTTCGTTGGAGGTGGATGCCTCCTCTGTTGGTGCTGTTGCACTTCTGTTCCAGAGAGGTTTCAATGCAAGACTGTGGTATGTGGCTACTACTCTAAGCTGTTTTCTCCCGCAGAGTGCAACTACTCGATTGGGGATCGGGAGTTACTGGCCATCAAGCTGGTCCTGCATGAGTGGAGAGACCTACTAGAAGGCGCAGCTCATCCAATCCTGGTCTTCACGGACCACAAGAACCTCACATATCTTCAGACGGCTCAACGGCTGAATCCTCGTCAAGCCAGGTGGTCACTGTTCTTCGCTCGGTTCCAGTTCGAACTCCACTACCGACAAGAATGTGAGGGCCGATGCCTTGTCTAGGTCGTTTGAGACAGAGGACACTGTGGAGCTCCCACAGAATATCATTGACCCTTCCTGTAACATCTCTGTCAACCCTCTAAAAGTTAGAGACATTCCTCCGGGAAGGACCTTTGTACGTCTGGCAGACAGAGGAAGAATCCTTCGCTGGGGACACAGTTCCAAGCTGGCAGGTCACGTGGGTGCATGTAAGACCCAAGACCTAATTGCCCTGTCAGTTCTGGTGGCCCGCGCTGCCCAAAGACGTCACAGAATTGGTCTCCTCCTGTACGGTGTTTGCAGCAAATAAAGTTGCCCACTCCAGACCAGCTGGTCTGCTCCAACCACTGCCTGTGCCTGATGCTGCCTGGCGACATATTGCAATGATCTTTGTCACAGAACTGTCTCTCTCTGCTGGGTATAGTGTGGTCTGGACGGTGGTGGATCGATTTTCCAAGATGGCTCATTTTGTTCCACTGACCGGTCTTCCTTCTGCTTCCTGACTGGCCGATCTCTTCGTCCAACACATCTTCTGTCTGCACGGCTTGCCTCAGCATATTTTCTCGGATCGAGGGGTGCAGTTCACCTCAAAGTTCTGGAGAGCACTCTGCGGTCTCTTCGGTGTAAAGTTGGACTTCTCCTCGGCCTACCATCCCCAGTCCAATGGTGAAGTCGAGAGGGCTAACAAGATTATGGAGAACTATCTGCGGCACTTTGTCTCCAGGCGGCATGATGACTGGGTGCAGCTGCTTCCGTGGGCTAAGTTCTCCTATAACAACCATATTAGTGAGTCCACCACCTCCAGTCCGTTCTTCATTGTCTACGGCTAACATCCACGAATACCTCTTCCTGTCTCTACTATGTCTCAGGTGCCTGCAGCTGACTCTACCTTCAGGGACTTTCTGCAGATATGGCAACAGACCCGATCTTCTATTCTGCTGCCGGTGGACACTAGAAGACGAGAGCCTCCCCAGTTTTTTCCAGGTATGAAGGTCTGGCCATCTTCCAAGAATATCTGGGTGAGGGTGCCGTCTTGCAAATTTACCCCCAGGTTCCTCAGACCCTTCAAGATTCTGCTGCAAATTAATCCTGTGTCTTACAAGCTTCGGCTGCCTCCTACCCTCAAGATCCCTAACTCCTTCCAGGTCACGCTGCTGAAGCCCGTGGTCCTGAACCGCTACTCCAGGACTCCTAGTTCCGCAGTGGCTCCTGGCAGCTTGTCAGGGACTTTCAAAGTGAGGGAGATCCTGGCCACCAAGAAAGTGGGAGGAAGGACGTTTTATTTCTTGGATTGGAGGGGATTTGGCCGAGAGGAGAGGTATTGGGAGCCAGAGGAGAACATTGATGCCCCTGTCCTCGTGAAGAAGTTTCTCTCCCGCTCTGGCCCCAAGAAGAGGGGGCGTAAGAGGGGAGATACTGTAACGTCTATGGCCACGGACCGTCGTTCTGACTTACGCTCTGATGGCCGCAGCTATGGGCATGTGAGTTCTTGGCGGCATCTCCCTCCTGAGAGATGTCGGCACTCACTTCCTGGTTCAGAGTCTGTCTCCCGCAGGGCACCCGCGCGTGCACGGCCTTAAAGGGCCAGTTCGTGCACATTTGCAGAATATCTGCAATTAGCCCAGAATGCTGCCGGAGTATAAAAGGCGCTCTGCCCTCTTTGATCATTGCCTGAGCATTGTTGTGTTACCTAAAGTTTGACTTTGCAAATGGTCTCCTAGTGTTTTCCAGTTCCCAGTGTTACCCGTTCCTGTTGCCTGTACCCTGTATCCCGTTCTACCGTGCCTCTGTGCCGTCAAGAGTTGGAGTCGTGTTGTATCCTCCACTGCATCTAGTGTGTCGCACCCCGCCTAGTGTCTGTCTACTATCGGAGCATCATCTTAGCCTGAATCCATCGCTACTGTCTACATTGCCTCAGGTACCCTTTCTGAACTATAGATATTGCATTGTACCTGTTTGGCCAGCTGCTATCCCGCTACGCGGTACGGCCCAGTGGGTCCACAATCCGCTCCGTGAAACTAGCAGATAATAACATTTACAGGTCACCAAGGCAGATCTAGCAGATAATAATACTTACAGGTGACCGGAGCAGACCTAGCAGATAATAATAACACTTACAAGTGACCGGGTAGATCTAGCAGATAATAATAACACTTACAAGTGACCGGGTAGATCTAGCAGATAATAATAACACTTACAGGTGACTGGGGCAGATCTAGCAGATAATAGCAGTTAAAGGTGACCAGGGCAGATCTAGCAGATAATAATAGAACTTTTATCCCGCTACCTGCTACCAGTCCATCTCCTGCTACCTGATACCAGTCCTTATCCTGCTACACGCTACCAGTCTGTATCCCGCAACCTGCTGCCAGTCCGAATCTAGCAGATAATAATTTCACTTACAGGTGACCGGAGCAGATCTAGCAGATAATAATAACACTTACAAGTGACCAGGTAGATCTATCAGATAATAATAACAACACTTACAGGTGACAGGGGCAGATCTAGCAGATAATAGCAGTTAAAGGTGACCAGGGCAGATCTAGCAGATAATAATAGTACTTGTATCCCACCACCTGCTACCAGTCCACCTCCTGCTACCTGATACCAGTCCTTATCCTGCTACACGCTACCAGACTGTATCCCATGACCTGCTGCCAGTCTGCATCCTGCTACCTGATACCAGTCTGTATCCTGCTACCTGATACAAGCCTATGGCCTACTACCTGTTTGCAACCTGTGTCCTGCTGCGAGCCTGAAGACCTGCTACATACTGTGACCTCAGATCCATACCTGCCTGCCACGGTATCATCTGCCAGTGCCTGAACCCACAGTGTATTTCATAGTTGTCTCCTGTTCCGCTGGGCCAGCTGCTACTTACATAGGGACCACGTCAAGAGGTAGCGAACTGGACAAATGTTTTCTGCTTGAATACCCCTTTAATTTATTGAGGATCGGGACAATTTTGGCCTTAACACCTTTGCAAGGCAAATTATTTATTTTTTAAAATAAAAATGTGTATCAGTGTGTTTGGTGCAGATGCGGCTGCTCTGTATTCTCTATACAGACCTGCTGTATCTTTCGCTAAATTGTGCTCAAGTCAGATCCGCGGGACTGACGGGTTAGGGACAGTGGGTCCTGCGTCTCTCTGACATCTACCACATCTAAGTTCATAACTTAGATGTGATAGTTTACAGGTGGATCCTGCGTGTCAGAGACACAAAGGACCTGCTGTCACTTAACCCGTCAGCTCCACAGGACTGATGGATTAAGTGAATAGCGCTAGATACAGCTAGATACATGTAAAGAATACAGAGCAGCTGTATCTAAAAAAGTAAAAATTATTTTTAATACAAAATATTTGTAAAGTTGCACCAAACAAAATTGCCTTGCAAAGGTTTCCATAGCCTTTGAGGATAAGAACAATTTTGGAATTTTGCCTCTTTGCATTCGGACAGTCATAACTTTTTTATTTTTTTATTCTATGCAGCTGTATGAGGATTTTTTTTTTGCAGTGGAAGTTGTACTTTATTTATGTGCCATTTTGTTTGGTAGAAAAAAATCAATTTTACAATAGTTCTAATAAAAAAATGTTTACATCCTACACCGATCATCATAAATGATTATATAAATTTGTTGGACAAGTTTTTGTGGTTGTGAGGATGCAGAATATGTATATATTACTTTATATCTCGGACCATAAATGTAATAAAATTGGAAAAATTTGCGTTTGTGTTTTGGCTTTTTTGCAATTTTTTTTTACATTACTATCTATTTTTTTCAACAGCTTTTTTTTAATCCCATGGTGGGACTTCTAATTGAATTTTTTATGCCAGTACATTAGCCTGTACACTGATAGGTATTCCCTAACAACTTCCAGTGTACTATTTATGCCCTAATAGGGTAAATGGACAGACAGCCCTGGACCCTTAAATGGACTCTAGGCTGTCTGCCCATATGAGGTATAAGTCCAGATTAGGTCACAGCAAATTCAAAGCGGTCCCGCCTTTGTATAGGGTTAAATAATGAAGATCAGAGGTTTCTCTGTGGGTGGGTGTTACATTCATTACCCCGCTCCTGATCACTTGTGCGATTAGCACGATCACTTTGCTCATCATGATGCGGATATTGCCTGTCCCTCATGGCGAGTATTAGTGAGCAAACGGTAAAATAGCATTTATCTATTAAAATTCAAAAGAAATCAGCCACTTCTGCAAAGTTGTTAAAAAATTCTGTAGTCTCGGGAAGATGGTGACAATCCCTGTGAGAGCTATAATAGATTTAATAGTAGTTCTCACTCATCTTCCCCAGAACAAGATATGAAAACATTAAATGGTTGAATATAATTTTCTTACAACTTGACATAAGAGGATGATTCAAGGACAGGAAATGTTCTTCTAGGATGTTCTTTACCTAAATTGAATGAAAAAAAAAAAATCCACTGCACTCATAAATGTAGAATGCAAATAAAATACATTTTCATAATCCAAACATGTATATAAATAATAAGCATTGGGCGATACTCAACATTCAAAGATGGACGTTCAGTCTTCGCAGATCTTCTTAACCAAACGCTATGGCAAAAATGAATAAAAGGACAGTTATCAGTCATATGACAATATTTTATTTTTGCCATAGCAACACTGGTGACCAAGATCCTGAAGGACAGAACATCTATCTTTGGAGATTTAGTATCACCTAATGCTTATTACTTATATACATGTGTCACGATCCGTGGGTATGTGGACCCACTAGGCCGCACCGCCGTATCGGAGTAGCAGCTGGCCAAACAACAGTCCTAGTACAAGAGTACCTGTAATAGTCCAGACAGTAATGGAGGCTCAGCACAGATGAAATTGCAGACACCAGACGTGGTGTAGATCAGAAGGCGCGACAGGTGGCACAGCACAACTCCAAGAGTCTAAGGCAGGAGAACAAATATAGCACAGGATACAGGGTACAGGTGGCAGGGTACGAGAACAACGGGAACAGGATAACACTAAAGGGCCATTTGCTAAGACTAACATGGGTAAACACAACAACACTCTGAGCAATGAGTGAAAGGGCAGGGCCCTTTTTATAGTCCAGGGTGATCATGGGCTAATTACAGATATTACTCGTGTGTGCACCCTACGGGAACCAGTGCAGCGATGCGGAAGTGAGTGCCGGCGTCTCTCAGGAGGGAGATGCCGCCCGGCACTCACTCGTCCATGGCCGCGGCCGTTGGGGGCAGGTAAGAACGACGGTCCGCGCCTGTGGACGTTACAACATGAATGTTCGAATCATAAAAATATACTATTTATTTGCATTCTACATCTATGAGTACCATGTATTTTTTTCTATATTAAATAGGGGATTGGAATATCCTTCCTACAGGCACCAATCAACTCTTTCTGGAGTATCGGCCATTCTTTATTGGACGCAACCTAAATTTATAATGAAAAACATGTAAAAAAAACAACTTGTTTATTCTTGTTATTGCTGTGTCAGTCCAGTATAGATACATCTGGCAGGATTAGTTGCTAGGGAAACACTACTTAACAACCACAGTATTTTTTATGGAGTTGTCAGGGAAAGTCTGTCTCAAATAGTTTAGGTTCTGGGTCAAAGCACTGAGCTGAGGGCATAGAAAGAACAAGAAGTCTTGGCTTTAGTGAAACTATGCAATTTTCGATCTTTTACTGACGTATTAATCAGATTTTTGTAAAACAAAACCATTTAGTTGGAGAACCTATTTAAGAAATAAAAGAAAATGTCTACGATGAAAAATTCTACTCCGGTAACATAATTTGTGTGTAGATTTTTTTCCTTTCTGTAAGTCATGGCTAAAAGGTCACTACAAAGTTAGACAGTAAATTAGTTCATGGGTCATTAGACTCATTCATATAGTCATCAGTCTTGTTAATATTGTGGATGAAATTGCGATTTCAATACGAATGAAAGGTTAAGGTCTAGCATTACAATTGTTTACAGTATAACCTATGGTTATGTCAGCAGTCGCTGCTGATGGGGTGACCTCTAAACTGGGGTGATGAGTGTACAGTAATATTTGATGAACACTTTTATATATTATGAAATTCAATTGTTTTTTTTAATTATTTTCAGAAATACAATAGACAAAGTATTACAACATCCAAATGATATGTACATTCAATATATCACATTAGACAAAGACATCTTGCATAGTCAGACATCAGGATATATGGTTCAGATGTAAACAAACAAGCAAACAATCAAACACAAAAACCGACAGACAGATATACAGAGTGGTGGTGATAAGTATAGGGGTATGTTCACACGGCCTATTTTGAAAAACGGCATTGTGAGAAACTAGACATGGACCGCACAATCCACAGTATATACGTTGATCTGAGCCGCTAGGCATAATTTAGAAACATGAACATGAGGTTCTTTGTAAACATTTTGATCAAACTGTATAAGCCCACTTGCCACTTCACGGCGACCTCTTTAAAGTGGGTCCCTACTCTAGCGGTTGCAGCACCGCATGGCGGCTACCACCACCGCAGCACCGCTCCTGCAGAGGGAGCAACCCAGCGGCCCAAAAGCACCCATGCCTTCAGACCGTGCCAAGCCTCCTTGGCTCTGGGCCACGTCCCCCCACAAGTGCAGCACTACAGCAACAGACACCACCACACAGCACCACAACATGTGAACAGATGGAATGAGCTCACCTTGCCATGCGCCCCCAGTGGCCGACTGAGAGCACAAGCAAGAGCAGGAACACTTTTGAGGTCATTCCTGAATTAAAATCAGCTGGGTATTTTTTCAAATGCGTGGAGTGCTGGTACCAAGTAAAACAAAGGAAATGAGGGGGATACACTATACAATATCAGCATTGTGAGAAACTAGACATGGACCGCACAATCCACAGTATATACGTTGATCTGAGCCGCTAGGCATAATTTAGAAACATGAACATGAGGTTCTTTGTAAACATTTTGATCAAACTGTATAAGCCCACTTGCCACTTCACGGCGACCTCTTTAAAGTGGGTCCCTACTCTAGCGGTTGCAGCACCGCATGGCGGTAGTAGAAATCACAAATAGATAGAGTTTTTATGTAGTAGAATTTTACACGAGGTAAGTCTGTCCAGGGGGCCCATTTGGTTAAACATTTCCACCTATGGCCTTTAGAAGTAGCAAAATGCAGCAAAGTGAAGAAAAACCTGGTTTAGCACCTCCGAGAGATTCAAAGCGTCAGCTGTTTTCCACCTCTTAGCCACGTGGAATCTGGAGGCAATGAGGATATGAATTACTGGCCGACGAAATTCCGCAGGGATCACATCCATCTGCATGTCCAATAATGCTAATGCAGGAGATGGTACAAGCTCTGCACATATACGTTCCGAAATGTAACAGAAGATATTTCTAGAATGGGTAGACCGATTTACATGTCCACCAAAGATGAAATAGTGTGCCCCTAGCACCACAGTCTCTCAAACATAAAGGAAAAGCACCAGTCTGCATGTGTTGTAGACGCACAGGGGAGAGATACCATCGTATGAAAGTCTGTGGTGAAGGCAAGGTATACATTGACATGATAGCTCTATGGATCCACCCCACAAACCCAAATTTATGGAGGACTCTTGACAGAAAACTTGACTCTGTTAAAAGCCTTTTCGGCGTCTAGGGAGAGGCACACTGTAGGTTCAGAAGAAGACTGGGCAATATGAATCAAGTCGATCATCCGTCTAGTGGCATCAGTAGCTTGTCTATACTTTACAAACCTGACTTGGTCGACAGCTATCAGTGAGGGAAGGAGAGGGTCCAACCTAAGGGCCAAGATCTTTGCAAACAGCTTCAAATTATTATTTAGAAGGGATATTGGTCTAAAATTACCCGGCAAAGTTGGGGGTTTGCCAGGTTTTGGTAAAGTAATAATTATAGCGGCTAACATTTCCTTGGGAATAAGAACCCGCATGTACTGAAGCATTGAATACTGGAGCTAGGGCATCCGATAAGAGGACAGGGAAAAATTTGTAGTATTCTCCCGGCATCCCATGAGGGCTTTCGAGGCCTTAATCAGTTAAATGGCTTTCAATATATCCTCAATTGTTATAGGAGCATTCAAAGATGCTATAAATAATTCATCCAATTTTGGAAGATCTAGCTTGTGGAGCAAGTCCTCCTCAATCATTGTGTCGGTCGGCTGGGGGACCCTATCAGCTGAATACAAATTCCATTAGTGTCAACAACGAGCATTTCAAAGAAATAAATATAATAAATATCATTTGGACATTAAGTACAATGTTTTGACGAGTAATATTTTATTCTGGCTCTTATATAATAAATCCCCTATAAGCGGGTATGGTTAAATATATCAACATTATGAATTACTAGATATCTACATTCAATCTAAACTCCAGAATTAATAATTTACTTATGATAATAATGATCATTATAAATGAATACCCATTGCGCGGTACTACAATAACTTCATCTAGTAATACATTATTTTTTATTTTTCATAAATTAAATCCCTGACAATTGGGCTTCATTATTTTTTCATTAAATATATTAATGTTACTATTAGTCCTACCCTTGCCAACCCAATACTTTTGTCAATAATTCAAAGGCAACATTTGTATATATATATACCATAATAATGTCAACCATCAAAAATAATCTGACAATATATTGCACCATTTACCATAAACATCTGTGCTACTTACCAGTTGCTGCTGGATGGCCGGGCCGCGGCTGTGGGTCATCCTCCTTTCCGACTTCTTCTCGGGGTGGACGTTTCCCACCATGCCGTATTTTCCTTTTTCGTTGGACTGCTGAAACACACTTACAATTAATTATATTCATTCAAGTATGGTACTCACTTTATGTACTCATATGACACAGTTATGATCATGTTGATCTCAATTGACTTCGCTCTTACCTTGGGTTTATTCCAATGCGTAAAGATCTCTTAGTTTTGATTGTTTTGAAAATATGTAGCATATGAGTGTAAGAAATGGGCTTATTTTTAGATATTTCGGTAGTATATGAAAAGAGGCAAACCATAATCTCAAATTAATACTGTTGGACCATACATGTACAACTGTTGTTAATATTATAGTCAGTTATCTAACGTTTTCTTCTGCCGTTTATATGTATTTGTTTGGCCACACAGGGTCAACTATAATACAGAATTAGGCTAATGAACATTTTACACACTTCATGGAATACGGAATTTATATCTAACTATTCTAATATCGTGTCACGTTTTCTTATACCAGTCTATTATTAGCCGATTGTCAGTGTGCATTTTGTTATTGTCATGAGAAAACACATTCTTTTCCGTCATTTTATAGGATTCAATTCACATCTACCGTGATGCGTTAATGTCTGTTTTCACAAGTAATTCAAACTAGTTACGTTTTTCAAATATTTCAATATCCTCACCAGCATATGTAGTTCATATCAATGCTTATATCGGTTGTTCACATACAGAAGTCTCCTGTGGTGTTGATATATCTCTAGTATATATATAGACCAATGCTTTTGCCTTGCGTTTGTCGTTTAGTTCCGGATCCAGCGAAGGTTTCTTAGTGGTTGTGAAGTCTCTTTATTTTACATGAGATCTATTATCCTTTTGGATACTAATCAAGTACTTGCTCTATATGTAACAATATTAATACCATATACAACTATATCCAACATATTCATAGAAGAAACTTTATTAATGGATTAACATAGGCTATCCCGGGGTAAAGGAGAGGGGGGGGGGGAAACAATACTTATCATTCGTTGAGGACATTAGATTTAGACATTTGTTACGACAAAATACTAATAAAACTCAATTCCAGATTTAGTGATTTGTTATGATACTTATAAATCTTACGATTATAGATGAATTATGAATACTGTACTATACAAATATTTAATTTGTTCTGTTTTCTTCAATTCTTTTTTAACCTTATTCATATACAAATATTTTTAATTCTTTGATTTGTCAACATGCCATGTTTGCTTTTCATGTATGTACAAGTATATGTACGACCTGGTGTCTCAGTCTCTTTTGTATGAGCTTACCATTAATTAACGGGCTTATTTATCACCTTCTATACATAAGTTGTTACATCTATATATTATATCCTAGAATCGCTTTTGAAGAACACTGTACACTTGATGTACACATATTATCATTATATCGATTAGATTTTACGATATATTTACTTTCTTGCCCGCTGGGTGTCAGCTACCCCTTGACTGACTATTTCCGCTAATCATCGTCATTTGCATATTGGCTCTTACAGCTGATCACTCAGCATACAAGAGAGCCCCAGACACACGGTCATTATCTTTCTTGCCATGATTAAGAACGCAGACCGCGTTTGAAACGCGTAGGCTTGGGGCATATACCCTAACTACTTGCACTTTGGGACTGCGTCTCCCGTTCTATTTTTACTAAAATTTTTTCCAATAAACATGGGACTCTCATTTCCCTTTTAAACTAACATCAGCGCTGGATCACTCTTCCTCTACAGCTGAATTTAAGTTGTATAGTTTCTCATAATACTTAACGAATGCATCCGCAATATCAACCGCGTTATGAACTGTATCTTTTGTAGGATGTTCAATAAAACCGATTGTACTCCTAGCCTGTTGTTTTTTTATTCTTCTGATAAGTGTAGCCAAATGTGCTTTGAACCATTTCAAAGCTAACTCGTACTTATATAACTCATATTTGAACGGTAGGCCTTAATTTATTCCTGTTCTCCAAGTGACATAGCTGGGTCAGTATGGAGTGTTTTTGCGATTCCCTCGTTTTCTTTTCGAAGTCCGCTAATTTAATGAATTCACCTCTGATCACTACTCTATGGCAGCACCAAAGTGTAGACGCCGTAATCTCAGTAGATGACTTAATGTCAAAGTATCGCTGAATAGCCGCTGCCATAGTTTCTTTGTGTTTAGGTATGTTCAATAGATATGTGTTCATACACCATGGCCTATGGTTTTGGTAACTATATATATATATATATATATATATATATATATATATGGACATATATGTGGGGATGGTAGGAACCAGCATTAAACAAATTAAAATTACCCAGGGCACAATGGGAGGAAAGCAAGATCCCCAGATATATGTTGGCTTAGTCCCAGTTCTGGGTGTATGTGCAGAGTAGGTTCCCACCTATGGAGGTCGCCTTGTCATGGCAGGTGGGCAAACATAATTTGATCAAAATGTGCGCTAAGAACCTCCCTATTGTAAGTAGATTTAGCAGTAATGCATATCTATTTATATTTAGTAGCTTAGGTGACATTAGTGATCGCAGTGTGCTGTCGCCATTTTCTTGTGTGCTGTATATTTGCAGTCACAGACGTTCTTGCACCTGTATACACGTTTTGTATAATTTTGTTGGAATGTGCTGATCAAACTTTTGTGTTAGATAGATAGATACAAGGATAGATATTAGACAGACAGACAGATAGATAGATAGATAGATAGATAGATAGATAGATAGATAGATAGATAGATAGATAGATAGATAGATAGATAGATAGATAGATAAGCACTTTTTATATGAATGTTTATACTAGAATAAAAAATATCAAATAATACTTACACACAATGCCCACATTCAGTGCCCAACTATTGCCATACAATGCCTAAATATTACTCTCATATAGCGCTCAGATAATACTGCAAATACAGCCGGCATAATGCAAAAATATATGGCGCCCATATAATATGCAATTTTCAAAAAATACTCATTACAAGCTCACGTAATACCGCAATTCAATTCCAAAATAATACCAACATATACCACTGAATAATACAGTGCAGTTTAATGGTTACATATCATTTCTCAGGCAGAGCATTGAGTCTACACTCGGCATGACTACTGAAATCAACAATGGAGTAAAAATGTTTTTCGACTTCAGTGTCAGGATACACTTCGGGGTCCAGTCCTGGGAGCTCCCTAGGAAATGGGGGCCCTGGGAAATTGCCCAGTTTAACACTTCCTAATACCATTCCTGGCTCACTTATAACTGGCTTATAATAAAAACAGCCAATAACTGGAGCAAAGGGTAACATGGGTGAATCCCATTGACAATCAAGATTCCCATTTTTAATGATTAGTGTCATGAAAGTCCAAGGGGAGGGGTGTGTGTACTTTTTTAGAGCCCTATTCACTTTGTAACATTTAACAATTTAGTACCCGTATAGTTTTATATTATGTTCAAAATGGTCCAAATAATGGCCCAAGAGCACCATACCCTGCCAATGTAAAAGTCAGGCTTTGCCCACATAGAGCAAAACTATTAAATCCCCTAACAATGTACTATATACCACTCATATAATATGAATATTAATGTCAACTTTTTTCTAAATATTTTTTTCTTTAATATTTACTCTACACTCCACCCCTTACCTATCCCGAGAAAATAATTTAGCCATATTTCCGCTCTCTAGGTTTGAGTGGGGACACAGTAAATGCCACCGGCCCATCATTAATATTGTGGGTGAAACATCTAAATCTTCACAGATGGAAGAAAATTTTGTCCATATCATCTGTTCCTGGTCGCACAGGGCACGTCACTTATCACCACTGCAGGGGATGCAAGTAGCCCTGATGCTTGTAGTGTTATTTGAGAAACGGTGTGGTGGTTTTATTTTATCTTTGTATTATATGGTCATGATATGGGCACACAATAAGAAGGAGGGGCGTCAATTGAAGGTACTGCACAGGGGAGCATCCAACCTAAGACCGACCCTGCAAAGCATTTACCAGAGAAAAGAGCTGTGATCATAAGTTGTTTTTTTTAGCTTTACATCACATATGGAAGACTTCTAACTTCTTAGCTAGTTAAAGAGCAGAAGATTAGTTTTTACACCAGTGAATTATGTGAGATATCATATCTGCTCCTCTACAGTCCTCCCCCCTGTTTCAGACCAGATGGCTCACAGTTATTTTTACTGTCCTCCAAGTTGGCTTTTCATCTTACAATAAAAAAAAGGGTAAACTTGAAAATGTTTTTGAAACAACATAATACACTTAAATTGTACAAAGAAATGCTTTGTTCATATCATAAATTATTTTCGGACACACAGAACTAGAACAGAGATCCCCAATCCATCGTATCATTGCTTCTTAAATAGAATTTCCACAAACAAAATTAAATTAAAATAAAAAAAAATATGATTACATGTTGCCATTGCAACCTGTGATTGGCTGATGCAGTGTCATGTCCATTTATGACACATTGTCCCACTGCCATGGCAACAAGAGCCAATAGGAAGCCCCAATACGATGGCAAATTTAAATATAGGATTACAAACCGACCATTAAGATGAATAACCGACCATTTGATGCATGTGTTACGCCACTGGTGGTGGTCAAGACTGCAACACCAGACAATCGCTATTACATGGGTGAAGCATGCATCAATACTGACAGAAAACAAAAGGCACAAGTAACTCACCAGTGGATGAGCGGAGCCGAATACTGAAGGTAGTAGAAGATGGAGACGATGCACAAATGGAGTGGATGGCAGATGAATAGCATGCAAGTAGTTAAAGGAACAGTGTCACCAACATTTTTTTTTTAATATCAGTTTGATGTTAGGGTTTTATTAAAAACGTTTATATTTATTTGTGTGTTACTTTTTTCTATTTTTACACTTTTTCTTCCCTATGGGGGCTGCCATTTTTTTTTCCATTTCTGTATGTGTCGATTAACGACACATACAGACATGGAATACGGCAGCTCCAGTCCCATAGGGACTGCGAACGGGGCCCGTTCCATCCACTATGGTGTACGCCGTGTGTGTGGGAGCGGACGGACCGGAGGGAGCGGCGGCGACTGGAGCAGGTAAGTGATTTCTATGTATGTTCGTGTTTCAGTGTGTTTTACTAGTGTATGTAAACCTTCTACACTGTGTGTTAGCTCAAAAAATGGCGACACACAGTGTAGGAGGTTAGACCGTTCAAACCCCTCGTTTCTCCCGGCACTAGCCAGGATAAAGGAGGGGGGGATTCTGAGAGCTCACTAGAGCGAGGGAATTTTTCCCAATTTTGCAGCATAAAGCAATGTGGTTGCTTTACCACATGCAATGCTGCAATTTTGGGAATTGCTCCATCTAGTGACCAGTGCTGGGAAATATTATAAATTGAATCCAATTTATAATATTTCCTGACTCGTGAAAAAAATAAAAAAAATTAGAACAATGTTTAATCACCTACACACTAATTGTTTAACTAAAAAAAAAAAAACATGTTTTGCTGGCAACACATTCCCTTTAACAACTGAATAGACAGTGGACAAGAATTTACAGAACTCACTGATCCTATCTGAATAGTACCCCACAGCAGATAAGACAGCATCTTGGCAGTATACCAAACACACAGGAAAGGCTAACAAACCACTGCTTCCAGGATACACATAAAACTACTATTAAAAAAAACCTAGATCTCTAAGAGGACCAACAGGTCCCACAGTACAAACAAACAAACAAACACATAGATAAGAACAAAGTCACAAACAATAATCCAGAAAGAGTTTAGCACATGTCAAAAACAGTATAACCAGCACCTGAGAAATCCAGGCCTGAAGTATATAGAAACCCAAGAAAATTACTCCGCCCTAATTGACCAGGCAAAACTAAATTATGACCAAATCCAGATTCAAACAAAGGCATTGCCTAGCAATGACCAAACACATAGATAACAGAAATCAATGATTAGCAGCAGTCCTGCTGCTAGTCGTAACAGCATGGATGGGCAGGGTCTGCCAGAGCAGGCTCTTACATAGTGGCTCTTATATAGAAAGGAGTACCTCCAGTGGGGTCCACCACTTTGGACAATCTTGTTTTCTTTAAAGAATCCCCTATCAGAAAAATGATCAGAAGGTCTTGCTACTGTGATTCTCAGCAATCAGTTGTAATCTATGATAGAACCTAGCAAGAAGTGTTTAAGTTCTCCACAGCACCACCACAGGGAAACTGAAGCATTACACAGTTCTCATTGAAATTAATAGACCATCCATGTAATGCACAGACATCCTGGGTCCTTCACAGAGAGAGATGCTCTTTCTATCTTCTCTCCACTCTGGATACTAGACGAGGATTCTGAACGAAAGACCCTTTCTATTAACTTAAATCTAATTTTTTAGTAGGGTATTTAAATATGAGTTTTCTAAACCGGACAACCCCTTTAAATATTTGACTTACTCGAGTGAATGAATAGTGTGCCCATTTTTTAGAAATCAGATAAAAATATTCTATGACATGAAAAATGGGTTGAGGTCAGCATAACGGGTGCTGCATCTTAAGCCATAGTCACTAGATTCTAACAATATGAAGTTCTGGACAGTAGTTACTTCTAGACACTAGATATAGGGATTGCCGGCTTGGCAGGTGACGCTTGTTTTTTCTGCTTTAGACAACCCCTTGTTATGTATCCTATTAGTGAATCTTAAAGTGTACCTATACCATCATAAAACTTCTGACATGTCATAGTGACATGCCGGAAGTATTGATTGGTGGTGGTTCGAGCACTGATGCCCTCATTGGTCGCTAAAACGAACCTGCAGAAGCGCTTAGGCGAGCAGCACAGCGCACTTCTGCTGCTTCGTTTTAGCGATTGGTCGGGTCTCAGTCCTCGCACCACCACCGATCAATACTTCTGACATGTCACTATGACATGTCAAAAGTTTTATGAAAGTACAGGAACACTTTAAGGTAATGGGGAAGTCCTCCCTCTTGCCTGGTAGACAGAATGATGTGATTTTGCATCTCAGCCCTGAAGAACTAGAATTCTCATAAATTAATGGATACACTGGCTCACTGTTGATTTGACCGTCATCTGATATATCATCCACAGGGGTGTAACTAGGAAAGACAGGGCCCCATAGCAAACTTTTGACTGGGGCCCCCCCTCTGCTGGGTATCACACCCCCCCCCCCCTTGTAGATAGTGCCTCCCTATAGATTCCACCACACAGCGCCCCCCTATAGATAGCACCATACACAGTCCAACCTGTAGATAACACCATACAGTCCCCCCTGTAGATAACGCCATACAGCCCCCTCTGTAGATAACGCCCCCCCCCCCCAAAACGGCCTATAGTGTGTCCTACAAAAGACATGTATCCCCTCTCCACAGGACAGGGGATACATGTGTGATCGCTGGCAGCGATAAGGAGAACAGGGGACCGAAAGTCCCCCGAAGTTCTCCATGACTAACCTCGGACTTCCGGCGTCTGCGCAGTTCAATAAAAATGAAAGGAGCGCTGGTCACGCATGTGCACAAGCACGACCGGTGCACAAGTCATTTCCATGGAGCTGCCGACACAGACCCCGGAAGTCCGAGGTTTGTCATGGAGAACTTAGGGGGGATTTTCGGTCCCCCGTTCTCCTCATCGCTGGGCGTTCCAGCGATCCCACATGTATCCCCTATCCTGTGTATTGGGGATGCATGTCTTTTGTAGGAACAACCCCTTCAGTGGCGTCGCGCTGTAGCAGCCATAGCGGCTGCTAGCGGAGCCTGCGGCCATGGGATGGGGCCGTGCCGGCGGGTTGCACGGGCCCCCTCATGCTGCAGGCCCCGTAGAAGTCGCTACGGCTGCTATAGCGGTAGTTACGCCACTGCGTATAGGTTTGTACGGCGTAAAACTACAGCTTCCAGCATGGCCGGAACAATGGTAAGGATATGCTGGGAGATGCGGTTTCACAAAAAAAATCATACCACCATCATCTCGCTGCAGATCATACAGTGACTAAAATACTGATTAGAGGCAGAATAAACATTTACATTAAGTGACTCACCGGTGACGTCTCAGATTCTAGTTCTTTTCTTCTCCCTCCGGTTCAGACATCTATGATGAATTTCTCCCGACCATGACCCATTTCTCCAGTTTTCCGTTCAGATGTCTTCAGCTTCTCACTTTTAAAACATTTCTGCACCTATAAACAAAGTTAAAATTCTCAACACATCTAAATATAACTGTCACACACACACCTTGCCCCCTGTAGATAGTGACCTACATAGAAGCCCCTGTAGATAGTGCCCACATATGGACTCCAGAGCTGCAAGGCAATAGTGCTAACCACTGGGCCACCGTGCTGCCCTACATATAGCTTCCCCTATAGTTAGTGAACCACGTATAGCCCACCTCTGTATATAGTGTCCCACATATAGCCCACCCCTGTAGACTGTGCACTACATATAGACCCCCCTGTAGATAGTGGCCCACATCCCCACATACAGACCTCCCCTGTAGCTAGTGCCCCACATATAGACCCCCCCTGTATATAGTGCCCCACATATAGACCCCCCTGTATATAATGGCCCACATATAGACCCCCCTGTATATAATGGCCCACATATAGAGCCCCCTGTATATAGTTGCCCACACCCCCACATATAGACCCCCCTGTAGCTACTGCCCCACATATAGACCCCCCTGTAGCTACTGCCCCACATATAGACCCCCCCTGTATATAATGGCCCACATATAGAGCCCCCCCTGTATATAGTGGCCCACACCCCCACATATAGACCCCCCTGTAGCAACTGCCCCACATATAGACCCCCCTGTAGCTACTGCCCCACATATAGGCCCCCCCTGTATATAATAGCCCACATATAGACCCCCCTGTAGCTACTGCCCCACATATAGACCCTCCCTATATATATAATAGCCCACATAAAGACGACCCCCCCCCCCTGTAGATAATGCCATTCACATTTGTATGAGGAAAAAAATATATAAACTTGACATACTCACATGATCCCGTTCCCACGCTGTTCACTGGCGATGCAGACATGCTCTCTTCTGAGCATGTCTGCAGGAGCTGAACGAGCGTCCTCCAATGACGCTGATTGGCGGGTCAGAATGACTTGCCTCGCCAATCAGCAGCTTCCAAGCATGGAAGCGGCGCGATGAGGTAATCGCGCCGCTAGCCAATCAGTTTCATTGTAAGGCACTGGATGGTCAGGCATGGAACATGCCCGGCCATTCAGTGCCAATACATGTATTTGGCTGCCGCTAGCACTGGGGCCCCCTCCGGTGCTAGCGACACCTACAGGCATGAGAGGGCCTGTGTAAGGCTCGGCGGCGCGGGCCCCACAGTAGCGGCGCTACCGCTGTAGCAGCCATAACGGCTGCTAGCGGCGCCACCGGGCATTTGGGTGGGCGTGTCGGCTGGCGGCACGGGCCCCCTCAAGCCCCGGGCCCCGTAGCAGCCGCTACGGCTGCTACCGCGGTAGTTACGCCACTGATCATCCATCATGAAAGCAATGCATACAGGGGTCAGCAACCTTCGGCACTCCAGCTGTTGTGAAACTGCAATTCCAAGCATGGCCTGACAGCCTTTGGATGGAATACTAAAGCCTTAGGCTGCATGGGGATGCTGGGAGTGGTAGTTTCACAACAGCTGTAGTGCCGAAGTTTGTTGACCCCTGATTTAGAAGAAAGATAAAAGACGAAAGCGCATTGATGCAATGATGAACGCCACAAACCCTGACTTAAATGATCTGTCTGAACTCAGTTGACGGGCTCCTGCAGGCGGCTGTAATGCGGCTCCCTATGAGCTCCGACTTGTATAGAGCCATAATATAGCACCTATAGAAGTCTTTAGGCCCATACTGTACCCCTATGCAAACTTAATATAATATAGAGGTACACAGAGTAGTTTTTTTTTAAGATTCATAAGGAATTAGACAAAAAAAGATGGTGGTATGTTCCATCGCATAACGTATTTACAATGTGTTTAGGGCAGACTGCCTTCAGAATAATTCGCTGTATGGAGGCATCACCCAGTACCTTCATAGCACAGAGCGGTAGGGACTCCATTTGCCATAGTACTCACTTTTTGCGTTTTAAAACCCAAGTGAAATTGAAGCCTTTCTTATGGCACTTTTTTTATTTCGTACAGGTGTTTTTGAATATATATTCGAAACCATATGGAGCAAAATGCCAGAAAAAAATGCCACACCTTTAACATGTCGAATTTTTATTTAACCGCCACTGACCCCAAAAACTAAAACTGTGTGTGTGTAGACATAATTTAGTATAAACTCTTACCCAATATTTGGCTGCAGCATTTTAGCCCAAAAAAGTAGCACAAAATGTCATAAAATACGTCACTAAACAACGTGTGCAAAAGCCCCCAACAAATCCCATAAAAAACATCAACACATGCCAAAGAGGCAGTAGCAGTTTTTGTAAAATTAAATAAATAAGAGAAAATGCCCTAAAAAGCACTGGGGATAAAAACTGCAACAAATTCCACAAGCAAAAATGCATTAGCCCACATTTATTATAGTTTTTTTTGCCATATGCGGCACCAAAAAATAAAAAGCAGCAAACTGTGACGTGCAACAAATTTGCGATAAAATTTGTTACATTTTTCATATACACCCGCTCATAGAAAGAGTAGATTTAATTTTTTGACTGCCAGTTAGTTCAAAATGTATCTGTAGGCATATGACTTTTAATAAAGTTGTCGCAAATCACTCCAACTATCTCCTCCACTTACGGTTCAGACTACGGATTCGGGAGGCGGAAAAAATCGAACACAAATTTTAAGGGAAATCCATATCAGACATCTATGCGTTACTCGCGGATCTCCAGTTTATGCGCCAACAATCCGTGTTTAGAAATCTGCCGTGTTTTCCACGTGATATCGGAGTCAATAAGCGCCATTTTATTTTCACAAGGATTTTGGTGCAGAGTCTCCACCAATATCCATGTGAAAAAATCTCAGTATGAACAAAGCCAGGTGAATATTTGTAAATGCGGACCAATGTGTGTTGAGAACTTCCGATTTTTATACTGACTAACAAAAAATATTTGGTTGTAGAAACTTTTGCCACCGCTTCCCCTTTAGTTTGTGGCATTTCAGTGAGTTATCTTTTTCCGTGCTTTTCTCCATAGGCTTTTACATAGAACTTCCAAAAACACAGGAAAAAAGCAGCTGAAACTCTTGGCATTTTTTTTTTTAAAGAATTTATCATCCTTTTTCTAGCATAAAAAAAATTACAATAGGGCCCAAAAGTAAAAATTTGCATAAAAAAATTGCGACCTTTGGGCTTTTTACACCGCCTTCGTCACTTTACTTAAAGGGGTGTGGCTTTCAAATGGGGCGGGCCACAACCTGCGTAATTTATTATAATTTTTGCCTGAAAACAGGTGTAAATTATAGCATAGATTTAACTCTGTGGGGGCGTATCTTTCCCCCCCATCAGACTCCCAATCCCCATTGGACTACACAAGTATACTCACCTTACAACTCAGTTTCTCCCGTTTTTGACCCCCAAATGTTCAAAATGCACAATGCCAGCGAAAATGCGTCAAAACGCTGTGTGTGAAATCGGCCTAAAACAAGACACACAGAGATGCCATTTTTGGTACAGTTTTAGTTATAATTAAAATCTGAAGATGAAAATAGCCCTCAAAAACTCAACACCAAGAGCATTCTGCATTTTGGAAAATAATACCCCTGTGGTCAAAAACACCCAAAAAATGCCAAATGCATTGTGTGTAGAGGACTTCATATTCTCCTATTAGACCCCCCAAAATGCCACAAAAACCAGACCTAAACTTTAGGTGTGAATCCAGTATAAAACTTGCTGGGAGTAGCCATTTTTTTTTTCTGAAAATAACCTCCCCAAATTTGGAAATTTTTGGGAAAAGTGGACGTGTTCTACGTGGAGATGTAATTTATGCCAAATTTATTTAAAAAAATCAGTGAAATGGCACAAAATTTTTTGTATAAATTTTGGACTCATTTACTTCATTGTTCCTGGCAAATTCAACCCAGATGAACCTGTGGACTTTTAGGGGGTTGAATACTTTTGCAAGAAACCGTATATTTACTGGTAATTTTTTAATTATTTTTTTTTTTGTATGGGAAATGGTCCTTTTTCCACGTAGTTGTCTTTAGGATTCAGCTTTAGTTTTCGCCATTGTTTTACAATACAATCATATTTTTACACCGTGTTGTATGGAGGTTGTAATGTAACATTTTTCTTAAGCTGCAACCCCCAACAACATAGACTCCACTGAAGTGTAGAAAACGGCACCAGTCATCTGATAAGTGCCACACAAGTGCATGCGTGTAGAAATACCGTGATTGCACATGATTAATGTCAGTAATTACCCCTTGTGTGCTTTGCTGAGGAAGCTTCCAGACGTGCCCAAGGTCAAATCTTGTTTGCATTATAAAAACAAAGCTTCTGTTGCTTTAACAGGGAACACCTGTTAATATGGACAAAAATGCTCGTGAAATATAGAAAACCCATGAATGTATCACTTTCCCACAGGATTTTGCTATGACATAGAAATAAATAATACACTTTGCTTAAAGGGTTAGTATAAAAATAAAAAAAGGCAGATTTTTTTTCTGTAAACAGCTCCCCCATGGACTTTGTCTGGTATTGCAGCTAAACCCTATTCATCTGAGCGGCAATACCAGATACAGCCCATAGGCAAGAGTGGTGCTGCCTTTTTGAAACCCCCTTTTGCTTATCCTGGACACCCCCAAGTAATTCAGCTATTAACTTTTATGAGTGGGGGTTTATACCTCTGGGACCCCCACTGATCACTAGTATTTGGGTCTCGAGTCACTGGCCAGCAGAACAACCACTGTGGGGTGGAGTCGTATGGAGTGGTGGCTGTATGCAACTGTCTAAAAGATAGTGAAACAGTTGATCATCCTCACTTGGACCCCCATTGAGGAAATATGCTAATGGCTGGTATACCCTTTTAAGCTTACAGCACTGTGGTCCCATCACAAGCAGTCCCAGTTTCAGGATAAAAAATACATTGTGAGTTAGGGCAGATTCAGACGAATGTTGCGTTTTTGCGCGCGCAAAAACCACTTGACAGCTGCGTGTGTCATCCGTGTATGATGCGTGGCTGCGTGATTTTCGTGCAGCCGCCATCATAGAGATGAGGCTAGTCGACGCCCGTCACTGTCCAAGGTGCTGAAAGAGCTAACTGATCGGCAGTAACTCTTTCAGCACCCTCGACAGTGAATGGCGAACACAATATCGAGAAACCTGTTAAAAAAAAAGAAAAAGTTCGTACTTACCGAGAACTTCCCTCCCGGCCGTTGCCTTGGTGACGCGTCCTTGGTGACGTGCCTCTCTTGACATCGGGCCCCACCTCCCTGGATAACGCGGCAGTCCATGTGACCGCTGCAGCCTGTGCTTGGCCTGTGATTGGCTGGAGCTGTCACTTGGACTGAATTGTCATCCCGGGAGCTCAGACTGGAGGAAGAAGCCGGGAGTTATCGGTAAGTCAGAACTTCGTTTTTTTTTTTACAGGTTCATGTATATTGGGATCGGAAGTCACTGTCCATGGTGCTGAAACAATTTAACTCTTTCAGCACCCTGGACAGTGACTTTCTCCTGACGTCGCGTACCGGAAATTTTTTTGTCGGGTTCGGCCAAAACAAGTTCGGCCGAACCCGGTGAAGTTCGGTTCGGTTGTCCGGGTTCGCTCATCTCAAAGACACTCCGTTTGGATGTTTGGAAACAGAAAAGCACGTGGTGCTTTTCTGTTTACATTCATCCTTTTGACAGCTGGTGCGCTGTTTCAGTCGGTTTGCACGGAAGTGCTTCCGTGCGACCTGCGTGGTTTTCACGCACCCATTGACTTCAATGGGTGCGTGATGCGTGAAATACGCGGAGATATTGAGCACGGACTGTCTGTACTGCCCCATAGACTTGTATTTGTCTGTGCGTGGCGCGTGAAAACCACGCGGCCGCACGGACCCAATACACGTTCGTGTGAATCCCCCCTTACACTGTCCACAAAAAGTTTTCTGACCTTCTAGGGACAGATTATATATAAAGTAGTAGAAAAAAAAAAGGACCACTGTCCATATACTCTATTAGGGCATATGTCATTGAAGGGGGTCCCCTACGCAGAAACCCAGCAGGACCATGTATTACATGGATGTTCCTTCACTAAGGGTAAGGCCACACGGTGCGTCGTTGACGCGGTTTTGTTGCATCTGAAAAACTTATGCGGTCAACTGCATGCGTTTTTTTCTCTGTAATGCTGCAGTTGTGTTGTGTTTTTTTACGCACATAGTTTATGGACATAGTTTTCACCTGTGTTGAAGTTTGTTAGCTGCTTCCTGTATATAATTCATTACAATGCATTGCAGAACTGTTAGCAAAAACGCAAGCAGTTCAGCAACAACTTTGGCAGCGCGGTCATTAACTGCATGCGGTCGGACATCATGAAGATGCGTTCAACCGCACAAAAAGCACATTATAATATAATAGCAGCAGTCCGTCCATAAAAAAGATATCACCATTGAAAAATGACTTGCTCCGGTTTAAAAACTCAACATGACCGCACCATGTGGCCTTACCCTTAGATGGCTTTTCCCATCTCATAAAGTTACTAAGATATACCATCACTTTCTGATTGGTGGGGTGCCGCTGCCACGACCAGCACCAATCCTGAGAATGAAGGGTCCGCAGCGCTGGTTTAACGTAGGGAACTGCAGCACAGCTCTATATAAGTGAATGGGTTTGGCCGGGCAACAATACACTAGTGCAGCAACCCCTACATTCTTAAGATCGTGGTTGTCCTGGTAGTCTGACCACCATAAACATAAAGTGATCGCATATCTTAGCAATATTCCGTCAGTTTTTGAGAAGGTAATATCCCTTTAAATGTGGCAATGTAATACCACGGTTCTCCTGCGGGCGGACACTAGTCCCCCTAGCCATAATTCCTGATTGCTGGGTTTACAGCTGCTGAGCCCACAGCAAATATCTCATTGACAGTTTGTTCCCAATCAGAGAACGGGTAGTCTTTCTATATCAATTCAATTTTCCAGATCACTGTTTGCTGTATCAATTCCTGTTATGTGATGGACACACAGGTGCACGGACAAGGACAGAACTCTGATAGCTGTCACAAGCTGTGCACCTTTGTGTCCATCCAATGACCAGGTCAGATTTGTTTCAATTTAAAGTAAACCATAAAGGTTCCTATTGAATGACAGCAAGCAGAGAGCTTGAAAATCTTGAATTGTATTTGAAATGTATAACTTCTTATTACACAAAGAATAGCCTTTATTTACTGAAACAGGAAGACCCCTTTAAGTAAGGAAGAGAATTTAGATTGTGTGACAGGGACTGACCTGAGTGATGACAATGTCTGTGCAGCGCTGCGGAATATGTTGGTGCTATATAAATAATGAGAAATAAAGCGATGGTCTTGTTCATATCCATTCATTTTTATTACTTTACCTTTGACTTTACCTTTGGACATTTTTAATATCATCCTAAAACCAGTGCAACTTCATTTATTCTGGATTATTATCATTTTGTAATAATCATAAAACTTGACCTGTAACAACATAAAAATACATCCACAATCTGCAAATTCCTAGACACCCCCCCCCCCCCTCTCTCTCAGAAAATAGCTATTTCCAGGAACTTGATCTCCCCCTAGTGGCCATTTGAGATTTATTTTTATTTTTTGATCTTCCAGTTTTTTCTATAAACTATAAATAAATCCTTGACACATTTGCAAGTCTGTGATAAATATTTAGACTGCCCTCTATTATATTGCACGATTCACTGCATCATATGTAACCTAGAGAGAGAAAAAAACCACACTGGAGTTATGCCAACCCTGCTAATCACATGAAATGTTATTATGAGTTCCTCATATCACTTCATAGCCACGACAAGGACTATTTACATTGCACCCCCTCCCCTCCCCTATTTCATATATTAGCTAAATAACAGCAGCACTGTCTGTGTTATTACATGTGTGTCCTCTAGAGGCAGCAGATCAGCACCATGGAGAGCACCTGTCACTTCAGCTCATTGCAATGGTGTTTTCAGCACCCTGGACAGCTACAGCAGCTACTGCGCATGCTCCAGTTCAGGGCTAGCACTTCAATGACGAGGCTTCAACATGAAATATAAGTTGGAGACATGAAGAAGTCATGCAGACTTTCTTCTTCACCGGTGAATAGACACCTATGGCTGTGCATAGCTGATCACAGCTTCTTCTGCAGCTCTCCCCATTGACTTTAATGGACTCTCTGCAGCTTATTCCACCATCAAAGGAAGGATCTTACATGATTGCTTCAAATTGGATGCAACTCAGAATGATCATCATTGGAGATGCATTGGACTGTGAGTAGTCATCATTGCCTGTATAGATTGACTGACTGCAGATGAGGATACCAACCAGGACTTCACTTTAGTCTTTGTATCATGGGATGGGATTTAACTGCTCAGTAGCAGCGATCATGCAGGAGGCAGATCAGAGCGATCTGCTGGGGATGTTTCCACTTTTCTTTGAGGAGAAGCAATTTAACAGGAGCAATGAATCCCTACAAGACTTCTTCAGGGGCTTTAACTTTGAGAAATCTGATATCATTGGAGACAGCTCGGCCATAGTAAGGATCATGATTTCCATCGTGTACTCTGTGGTGTGCGCTCTTGGACTAGTAGGTAACGTCCTTGTATTGTATCTTATGAAGACCAAGCAAGGATGGAAGAAATCTTCTATTAACCTCTTCGTGACTAGCCTGGCAGTCACAGATTTCCAGTTTGTATTGACTTTACCCTTCTGGGCTGTGGAAAATGCCCTGGACTTCAGCTGGTTGTTCGGAAAAGCCATGTGCAAAATTGTGTCCTATGTGACTGCCATGAACATGTATGCCAGTGTGTTCTTTCTCACGGCTATGAGTGTGGCCAGGTATTACTCTGTGGCTTCAGCGCTGAAATCAAAGCGCAGACCTATAGGATGCTCGGCTAAGTGGGTGAGTGTCTTGATCTGGGTCTCCGCAATTGTTGCATCTTTGCCCAATGCCATTTTCTCTACGACTGCAACTGTCTCCAGTGAGGTCCTCTGCTTGGTCAAGTTTCCAGTCAATAATGGCAATGCCCAGTTCTGGTTGGGGCTCTACCATGCACAGAAGGTTCTTCTGGGGTTTGTCATCCCTTTAGCCATCATAACGATTTGTTACCTACTTCTGGTTCGTTTTATCAGTGATAGAAATGTAAGTTCTTCCAGTACCAAGAGGAGGTCTAAGGTGACCAAGTCAGTGACTATTGTTGTCTTGTCCTTCTTTCTATGTTGGCTACCCAACCATGCCTTGACTACATGGGGGATCCTGATCAAGCTGAATGTTGTCCAGTTTGGTTATGAGTATTTCACCACTCAGGCATACATTTTCCCCATCACCGTTTGCTTGGCACACTCCAATAGTTGCCTGAACCCCATTCTTTATTGCTTGATGCGCAGGGAGTTTCGCAAAGCCTTGAAGAACCTCTTCTGGAGGATGACTTCTCCTTCACTTACAAACATGCGACCCTTCACTGCTACCACCAAACCAGAGCAGGATGAGCAAGGTCATGGCATGGTGCCCCTCAACCCTGTTGAACCTGATGTTATATGTTACCCTCCTGGAGCTGTGATATACAATGGCAGATATGACCTCCTACCAAGCAGCTCTACAGAACAGCGCTACTAACATCCCACAGAGACTGTAGAGGAACCAAGACTTATTTATTATGGCTGAGTGATTGGGACCTTCTTGAGACCTTCAACCAGTAGGATGTGTCTAAGACCATCAAGATCTTATTATAGAATCTATCATTTATATTTAAAGAAACACACCTTTATATGAAATGCATATAGGATATGCTTGTGTCTTGCACATTGTTTATACAGATGTAGCAGAGTTGAGTATGTCAATGTAGCAGAACTGGCACAACTCTGGTGTTTTTATGATATGCCACAGTAGCTGTGGGTTTCTGCAGTTAAATCTAGGTAGGTTATTATGGTGCATGAAAGAAATAATAAAATGACCAATTCAGCTCTGCTACATTTGTATCCAAGACTTTTTATTTTATTTTAAGAAAGGTACGACACAAGCAATTATTTAAGATACTTCTTGTATAACTTTGTTTTTATCTTCCTCTTTTGAATACAATTATAACTGTTATGGGATATAAAATGTATTTGTCATCTGTTTTTTTTATACTGTTCTTTAAGTGCCGCTTAAAAAATCTGAATGAGGGGTAGAGGGAATGTGAAAAAAAAAAATTCTTCACCACATGAGAACACTTCTGACTAAAGCTATTTGTTTGGATGAATTACTGATTATGTATTTTAGAATGTCCCACAATGTTTGGATATACAGATGTAGCAGAGCTCAACATGTCATTCACCTGTTTCTACTGTGTGATTTTTCACTGAGCTAAGGTTTACTTACAGTCTTATGTAAAAGCACAGATATCGCATTGATTTGTGTAAGATAACTCACTAAGCTCTGCTACATCTGTATATTGTGCAATAAATAAAATGTCAGAACACTAAAGAAAAATGTTGTAACTGCTTTTCTAAACATGAAACATGATTACACACCATTTTACAAACCTGGATCATGATATTTCACTCCCAGGGTTACAATGTTGACCTTCATGTATTGTACAGATGCAGCAGAGTCGATTTTGTCATTTGGCACATAATGATCTTATTGTAATTTCACAATGTTTTATAGGCAGTGTTACACAGGACTGCAGGTAAGACTACTGTGTTATCAAGGTGAACAAAGGATAAAACCCAGTGACACATTCTGCTCTGCTACATCTGTATATATGCACGTTCTATATAAACTGTGTGCACACAATGACAGCGCAGAGATTTTCTTAGAACCTGTGATGAGCAGTGTAAATATTCATTTTATGTACCATCTGCTCAGCACCACACATTGGTTTTTTATGACCCATTCAGCCATATAGCAACCACTTAAAGGCACAGTGTAAACTGATGTGAATTTAATTAGAAGGCGTTTTCCACAAGCGCCTGAAGTTTTTTTAATTATTTCATTTTTGTTTAAATAAAGAAATATTATTTTGTTAATGAAAATGCAATGAATTGTCATTTTTAGGAAAGATGCATCAGCACTGAGATTCTCATGTAGTAGAGCTGAGTTTGAAAAGTTAACATAGGCACAAACCATTGTGACATTACAATGGTGGTTTAACATAGGACTGCATGCAATAGCTGTCTCCTCTCCTGACATGTCTGTTTTTGTAAATACTTTTATTCTCCACATGAAATAACAACTCTGTGTTGTGCTGTTCCTCGGTTATTATTCACGGAAATCTATGAAAAGATTGACAACTGGGCGTTATTATTCCCCTTGTCAAAGGGGCACAGTCTAGCACTATCAGCACTGATTGGGCAGTCTCAGTCTTTGTAGGGACACACCCCCAATTGGTAACACCCAGTTGTCAATTTATTCATACATTTCTAGGAGGAATAACAGAGGGACGCAGAGTTCTAATAAAAGATGCTGCAGAATTGTTATATAATGAGGAATAGAGGTATTTACTAAAACAGACATGTCTTTAACAAATATTACAAGTAATTTACCAATTCAGCTCTGCTGCATCTTGATATTATGTTTTAAGAACTGCAGCCTACTTAGGTGATATTTATTTTTCAAGGAAAAGATTTGAGATTTAGGTGTCAAAAGTTGGGGGGGAGGGGGACTCACAGCATTAACGTAAACAACACTATACAACTGCTATCTCATCCTCCAGATGCTGCATGCTCTCCTGGTTACAGGATTTTTTTCTTCTTTTATGTTGTCAGGGTCACTTTAAGCAAATTGGGAGATGCAAGTATGACCAGAAGTGGAATAAAATTCCTTTTTTTCAGGTCTGTCCTCATAGTAAAAACTTTGCAGACTGACCTGGAGGACCGAGCATGTTTATGTATTACACAGACAGATCCTTGATTTTAAGGAGAACTGCGTAATGCTTAATTTCCCCTGTGGGGGAGCTGCAGGGAAATTAACACTTGCAGCTTTGTTCCTTCTCAGATGACAGTTGAGGGTCCTAGCAGCAGGACACCCTGTTATCATCATCTTATAATTAGGGGACCCTACTAACTAAAAAATTATCTTGAAAGTGAACACCCTCTAATATACCTGTTACCAGTAAGTATAAATCTTTGGGTTGACTCCTCCCGTATTAAGAATTCTATATCTATTTCTAGAAAAGCTGACTGACAACCAATATGGCTGCAGCTCTTGTATTGTTGCATAAATACTGGAATTTGCCATTTACCATGAACGCTTTGTGACAAACCATTGGACAGTTGTCATGGCAACCATATATATTAGTTGCGCCTACATACACTATATAGAGGAAATGCAGACCAGGCCTTTACGGGTATGTACACCATAACAAACAATGTTTAATGGTTCCAAAAAATTTAAAATTCATTAATGATTTTGTAATGGTGGGGGTAGGGAAACAGACAAGTGAGCCCTAATCTACCCGCCACTCAGTCCCTGCCTACGTGCAACGACCCGCACTAGGCGACGGGGTACAACTGGGCGACGGTCCCTACGCTCAATAAGTGAACGACAGACAAACAGACAAGGGTACACAGAAGCAAGGGAAAAGGGGTGGTTGCCCACGGCAACACCGTGAGCAACAAGAGTGGTGAACGAGACGAGTCAAACCAGGAGTGTACGAGGTACCAAACGCAGAGCAGGAGAGTAGTGAACAAGCCGAGACAAACCAGGAGTGTACGAGGTACCAAACGCAGAGCAGGAGAGTAGTCAGTAAGCCAGGGTCAATATGAAGCAGGGTCAAATAGTTCAAGCAGCAGCATCAGAGCCAGGAAACCAAACGAGAAGAATCACAAGATAGGAGGAACAGGAAAGGCAGGTATAAATAGACAGAGGGCGGGAGCTAGCTCCGTCTGGCCAGGCTGTGATAGGCTCTCCCACTCCTAAGCCTGCCATCCTGAGTGGAGGAAGATGTAGTCAGTCTCACAGACATAGAAACAGGTGCAGACTGATTACCTATGGGCGTAGACACAGAAGCTGTGCCTGGCAGATCCTTTACAGTACCCCCCCTTTTATGAGGGGCCACCGGACCCTTTCTAGATGGACCTGGTTTATTGGGGAAACGAAGGTGGAACCTCCTGACCAATACCCTAGCGTGAACATCCCGGGCGGGTACCCAAGTCCTCTCCTCAGGCCCGTATCCTCTACAATGGACCAGGTACTGGAGGGAGCCTTGGACCATCTTGCTGTCCACAATCTTGGCCACCTCGAATTCTACCCCCTCAGGGGTGAGAACGGGGACAGGAGGTTTCCTCGAGGGAGCGAAGGACGGGGAGCAGCGTTTAAGGAGGGAGGCATGAAACACGTAGTGTACTCGAAAAGATGGGGGCAACTCCAGTCGGAAGGAGACAGGATTGAGGACTTCAATGACCTTGTACGGCCCTATAAACCGGGGAGCAAACTTCTTGGACGGGACTTTAAGGCGCAAGTTCTTTGACGATAGCCACACCAGATCCCCGACCATAAACAAGGGGTTAGCAGAACGTCTTCTATCTGCCTGAGTTTTTTGTATGCTCTGGGACGCCTCTAGGTTCTTCTGAACCTGGGCCCAGACTGTGCACAGTTCCCGATGAACGACCTCTACCTCGGGATTGTTGGAACTACCAGGTGAAACGGAGGAGAACCGTGGATTAAACCAAAAATTACAGAAAAAGGGGGAGACCCCTGACGAGTTACTGACCCGGTTATTAAGGGAAAATTCGGCGAGGGGAATGAATGAGACCCAATCATATTGACAGTCAGAGATAAAACACCTTAAATATTGTTCTAGAGACTGATTAGTCCTCTCAGTTTGGCCATTAGTTTCAGGATGGAAGGCAGAGGAGAAGGACAGATCAATCTCCAACTTTTTACAGAAGGCTCTCCAAAACAATGAAACAAATTGTACCCCTCTGTCAGAAACAATATTGACAGGGACCCCATGGAGACGCAGGATGTGTTTGACAAACAAGGTAGCTAACGTCTTAGCATTGGGTAGTTTGAGGGGCACAAAGTGGCACATCTTACTGAAGCGGTCTACTACAACCCACACCACCGACTTGCCTTGAGATGGAGGCAAATCGGTGATAAAATCCATGGAGATATGGGTCCAAGGTCTCTGGGGAATGGGCAAAGAACGTAGTAAGCCCGCTGGTCGGGACCTGGGAGTCTTGGACCTAGCACAAACCTCACAAGGGGCGACGTAAGCCTTAACGTCTATAGGCAACCCAGGCCACCAATAGTTTCTGGCAATGAGGTGCTTTGTACCCAGGATGCCTGGATGACCAGATAGTGCGGAGTCATGATTTACCCTAAGTACCCTTAGCCGGAATTGCAGGGGAACAAACAGCTTGTTCTCAGGAAGGTTCCCGGGAGCTGAACCTTGATCAGCCGCAATTTCAGAGACTAAATCAGAATCAGTAGAGGAAATGATTATACCTGGAGGTAAAATACAAGCAGGATCTTCCTCCGAAGGAGGGCTGGCCATGAAGCTACGCGACAGTGCATCAGCCTTAATATATTTAGACCCAGCCCTATAGGTAACCAAAAAGTTGAATCTGGTAAAAAATAACGCCCATCGAGCTTGTCTCGGGTTCAGCCTCCGGGCAGATTCCAGGAAAACCAGATTCTTGTGGTCGGTAAGGACCGTTACCTGGTGCCTAGCCCCCTCCAGGAAGTGGCGCCACTCTTCAAATGCCCATTTAATGGCTAAGAGTTTGCGGTTGCCAATATCATAGTTACTCTCAGTGGGCGAAAACTTCCTGGAGAAGTAGGCACAGGGACGGAGATGGGTGAGGGACCTGGTACCCTGGGACAAGACAGCCCCCACTCCCACCTCGGACGCGTCAACCTCCACGATAAATGGCTCCATTTGGTTGGGCTGAACCAGCACAAGGGCCGAGATAAAGCACTTCTTAACCCCTTAAGGACGCAGCCTAGTTTGGGCCTTAAGGCTCAGAGCCCATTTTTCAAATCTGACATATTTCACTTTATGTGGTAATAACGTCGGAATGCTTAAACCTATCCAAGCGATTCTGAGATTGTTTTCTCGTGACACTTTGGGCTTCATGTTCGTGGTAAAATTTGGTCGATATATTCAGTCTTTATTTGTGAAAAATTGCAAAATTTAGAGAAAATTTACAAAAAATAGCATTTTTCAGAATTTAAATGCATCTGCTTGAAAAACAGACGGTTATACCACCCAAAATAGTTACTAGTTCACATTTCCCATATGTCTACTTTAGATTGGCATCGTTTTTTGAACATTCTTTTATTTTTCTTGGACGTTACAAGGCTTAGAACATAAACAGCAATTTCTCATATTCTTAAGAAAATTTCAAAAGCCTTTTTTTGAAGGTGCCAGTTCAGTTCTGAAGTGGATTTGAGGGGCCTATGTATTAGAAACCCCCATAAAACACCCCATTTTAAAAACTAGACCCCTCAAAGTATTCAAAACAGCATATAGAAAGTTTTTTAACCCTTCAGGCATTTCACAGGAATTAAAGCAAAGTGGAAATTAAATTTGCAAATTTCATTTTTTCTGCTGAATTTCAATTTTATTCAATTTTTTTTTAGTAACAGAGAAGGTTTTACCAGAGAAACACTACTAAATATGTATTGTCCAGATTCTGCAGTTTTTAGAAATGTCCCACATGTGGCCCTACTGCGCTCGTGGACTAAAACACAAGCCCTAGAAGCAAAGAAGCACCTAGTGCATTTTGAGGCCTCTTTTTTATTAGAATATATTTTAGGCAGCATGCCAGGTTTGAAGAGGCGTTGAGGTATCAAAACAATGGAAACCCACCAGAAGTGACCCCATTTTGGAAATTACACCCCTCAAGGAATTCATTTATGGTTTTTGTTATCATTTTGACCGCACAGTTTTTTCACAGCACCTATTTGAATTGGGCTGTGAAATGAAAAAAATTATATTTTTTCCAATAAGATGTCATTTTTGATCAAAATTTCTTATTTTCACAGGGAACAACATACCCCATTTTGTTGCCCAATTTGTCCTTAGTGCGGCAATACCCCATTTGTGGTGATAAACTGCCGTTTGGGCCCATGGGAGGGCTCAGACGGAAAGGAGCGCTATGTGTTTGTTGGAGTCCAGATTTTGCTGGATTGGTTTTCGGGTGCCATGTTGCATTTGCAGAGCCCCAGAGGTATCAAAGCAATGGAAACCCACCAGAAGTGACCCCATTTTGGAAACTACACCCCTCAAGGAATTCATTTATGGTTTTTGTTATCATTTTGACCGCACAGTTTTTTCACAGCACCTATTTGAATTGGGCTGTGAAATGAAAAAAATGATATTTTTTCCAATAAGATGTCATTTTTGATCAAAATTTCTTATTTTCACAAGGAACAACATACCCCATTTTGTTGCCCAATTTGTCCTTAGTGCGGCAATACCCCATTTGTGGTGATAAACTGCCCTTTGGGCCCATGGGAGGGCTCAGAAGGAAAGGACCACCATTTGGCCTACTGGAGCTTTTCTGGTGCTAAGTCATGTGTGCAGAAGCCCCTGAGGTACCAGTACAGTTGAAACCCCCGAGAAGTGACCCCATTTTAAAAACTACACCCCTTAAGACATTCATCTAGAGGTGTAGTGAGCATTTTGACCCCACAGGTACTGTGTAAAAGATAATGCGCAGCAGATGGTGCAGTGTGAGATTTGCAATTTTATATATGTATATGCCATTTCAGTGTCCAATATAGTGTGCCCAGCATGCGCCACCGGAGATATACACCCCTTAAATTGTAATGTGGGTTCTCCTGGGTACGACAATACCCTACATGTGGCTGTTATCAGCTGCCTGGGCATACGGCAGGGCTCAGAAGGGAAAGATGAGGGGGGTAAGCTGTGCGGAGTGCATCAGGGTAAATTGAAAATCAAGGGATGTATGATACATTTTAAAACAATCTTTTATACAGAGCCCTGGTTTTTCGGGACACGTGTCACATTGGTATATTGTGTTCTTCCTTATCCCCCTCTTATAGCAGACTCTGCACCTCTTTTGACTCTTTCCCTTTCCACCGGTTTGGGGACCTTCTCCTGGAAAGTGTTGCCCTGGTACGATGCGCCCCCCCCTTCCTGGTCCCTAAAGATTAGATCTTGAAATTCCAGGAAAGTTCCCCTCTGGCCTGCACATCGACGTAGCACATACGCATTGTACAAAGCCTTCTGTATGATGTGCCCGGCCAGCTTCTTATACTACACCGCATGGCGCTGTAGGGCTTCAGGACTTGATTTGACAAGTCCATCCCTCCCATGTACCTATTGTAGTCCAGGATGCAGTCTGGTTTGGGGGTGGCCTTTCCTTCATATATCCTAAACCTGTAGGTATACCCTGATGCACTCTCGCACAGCTTATACATCTTCACGCCATACCTTGCCCTCTTACCTGGCAGGTACTGGCGGAATTGAACCCTCCCTTTAAAATGTACCAGGGACTCATCAATAGAAAAACACTTCTCGGGGGTGTATGCTTGGGAAAACCGGGCACTGGAACGGTCTAATAGGGGTCTCCGTTTATACAAACGGTCAAAACTGGGGTCATCTCGGAGTGGGCACGGCTCATTATCAGTATAATGTAAGAAGCGAAGTATTGCCTCATTTATTTATTTTTTTAGGTTCCAGTTCATTTCTGAAGTTGCTTTGAGGGGCCCATATATTAGAAACCCCTATCAAACACCCCATTTTAGAAACTAGACCCCTCAAAGTATTCACAACAGCATTTAGAAAGTTTATGAACCCTTTAGGTGTTTCACAGAAATTTAGAGCAAAGTAGAGGTGAAATTTACTCTTTTTATACCATTTTTTTTATAACACAAAAGGATTTATCAGAGAAACGCAACTCAATACTTATTGCCCAGATTCTGCAGTTTAGAGAAATATCCCACATGTTGCCCTCGGGCGGTAATGGACTGAAGCACCGGCCTCCGAAGCAAAGGAGCACCTAGCGGATTTTGAGCCCTCTTTTTTATTAGGCACCATGTCCGGTTTGAAGAGGTCTTGTGGTGCCAAAACATTGGAAACCCCCCAAAAGTGACCCCAATTTGGAAACTAGACCCCTTGAGGAATCCATTGTAGTTTTCATGGGGTGCATGCGGCTTTTTGATCAGTTTTTATTCTATTTTTAGGTGGCGTGGTGACTAATAAACAGCAATTCTACTATTGTTTTTGTATACTTTTTTTTTTACAGCGTTCACCGTGCGCTATAAATGACATATTCACTTTATTTTGCGGGGCGATACGATCACTGCGATACCAGATGTTTATAGTTTTTTTTTATGTCTTATGGCGTTTGCACAATAAAATACGTTTTGTAAACAATCATTCACTTTTTGTGTTACCTTATTCTAAGAGCCATAACGTTTTTATTTTTCAATCAATAAAGCCGTGCGAGGACTTATTTTTTGCGTAACGAACTGTAGTTTCCATCAGTACCATTTTTAGGTACATGCGACTTTTTGATCTCTTTTTATTCCATTTTTTGGGAGGTGAAGTGACCAAACAATTGTGATTGTGGTACGGTTTATTAATATTTTTTTTTACGGCGTTCACCGTGCGGGATAAATAACAAAATAATTTTGTAGTTCAGGCCGTTACGGACGCGGCGATACCAATTATGTATAGTTTATTTGTTTGTTTATATATTTTTATTAATAATAAAGGCCTGATAAGGGAAAAAGTGGGACTTTTACTTTTATTACTTTTAAAACTTTTATTTTCTTATTTTTACACATCTTTTTTTAACTTTTTTTTTACTTTATTACTTTGTCCCACTAGGGGACATGAGGGCAGGAGGCCCTGATCGCTATTCTAATACACTGCACTACATGCGTAGTGCAGTGTATTAGAACTGTCAGCTACTCACTGACAGCAAGCATAGTGGGTCCTGACGTTGTCAGGACCCACTAGGCTTCCGTCTATGGCATAGCCGGACGCCATTGTTTGGTGTCCGGTTGCCATAGTCACCATCGCCGGCCGCTATCGCGTAGCAGGCCGGCGATGGCAGCTTAACCCCTAAAAAGCCGCGATCTCTATAGAACGCGGCTTTTAAGGGGTTAATCAGCGGGGACACAGCGATCGGTCCCCGCTGTAGGAGCTGTGACGGCTGCTGAACAAGACAGCAGCGTCACAGCTCCTGTATGTGTCGGGAGGACGGCCGAAACGGCCGTTACTCCCGAGACGTACTATTACGGCATGGAGCGCGAACGATACAGCTGCCATGACGTAATAGTACGTCAAGGAGCGGGAAGGGGTTAAGGACCTCAAAAGCCTGGACAGCCTCAGGAGGCCAGCGGAGGAGATCAGCACCTTTGCGAGTGAGATCCGTAAGAGGCTTAGCGATGACCGAGAAGTTAGCAATAAATCTCCTGTAATAATTAGCGAACCCCAAGAAGCACTGTAACGCCTTCAGGGAGGCAGGTTGGACCCATTCCGCCACAGCCTGGACCTTGGCGGGGTCCATGCGGAATTCATGAGGAGTGAGGATTTGACCCAAAAATGGTATCTCCTGCACCCCAAACACACATTTTTCGGTCTTCGCAAACAGTTTGTTTTCCCGAAGGACCTGGAGCACCTTCCTGACATGCTCAATGTGGGAGTACCAGTCCTTGGAAAACACAAGAATGTCATCAAGGTACACTACAAGATATACCCCCAGGTAATCTCTTAAAATCTCATTTATGAAATTCTGGAAGACCGCGGGAGCATTACACAACCCAAAGGGCATGACGAGGTATTAGAAATGACCTTCGGGCGTGTTAAACGCAGTCTTCCACTGATCCCCCTCTTTGATGCGGATAAGGTTATACGCCCCGCGTAGATCAAACTTAGAGAACCATTGGGCCCCCTGAACCTGATTAAAGAGATCAGGAATCAAAGGAAGGGGATACTGGTTCCTTACAGTGACCTTATTCAAGTTACGGTAGTCAATGCATGGCCTAAGACCACCATCCTTCTTCCCTACGAAGAAGAAGGCAGCACCTACCGGAGAAGTAGAGGGGCGAATGTAACCCTTGGCCAGGCATTCCTGGATATACTCTCTCATGGCTTCACGTTCGGGACAAGAGAGATTAAATATCCTACCCTTAGGGTGCTTAGCTCCTGGTACCAAATCGATAGCGCAATCGTATTCTCTATGAGGAGGTAACACTTCGGAGGCCTCCTTAGAGAAAACATCAGCGAAGTCCTGAACAAACTCAGGTAGCGTGTTCACCTCCTCAGGGGGAGAAATAGAATTAACAGAAAAACATGACGTCAAGCATTCATTACCCCATTTGGTAAGATCCCCAGTATTCCAGTCAAATGTGGGATTATGCAACTGCAACCAGGGAAGGCCTAAAACCAAATCGGACGATAATCCCTGCATCAACAGTACAGAGCACTGCTCCAAGTGCATGGAGCCAACAAGGAGTTCAAAAACAGGGGTATGCTGTGTAAAATAACCATTAGCAAGAGGAGTGGAGTCGATACCCACTACCGGGACAGGTTTAGGCAAATCAATCAAAGGCATAGCTAGAGACATAGCAAATTCCACAGATATAATATTAGCAGAGGACCCTGAATCCACGAAGGCACTGCCGGTAGCAGACCTACCACCAAAAGAGACCTGAAAGGGAAGCAAGATTTTATTACATTTCATATTTACGGGAAATACCTGTGCGCCCAAGTGACCTCCCCGATGATCACTTAGGCACAGAAGTTTTCCGTCTGCTTATTCTTACCCCTGGGACAGGTGTTCACTTGATGCTTGTCATCCCCACAATAGAAGCAGAGACCATTCTTCCTGCGGAACTCTCTACGTTGTTGAGGGGACACGGAGGCCCCGAGTTGCATAGGTACCTCCGAGTCTTCCGTGGAAGAACGAAGCAACGGAACCTCGGGAGGCATCATGGGGGAGTCAGAGGAGAGAACACAAAAACGTTCAAGTTGTCGTTCCCTGAGACGTCGGTCAAGTCGTACCGCTAAAGCCATAACCTGGTCTAGGGAATCAGAAGAGGGATAGCTAACTAGCAGGTCTTTCAGGGCGTTCGACAGACCCAACCTAAACTGACACCTTAAGGCAGGGTCATTCCACCGAGAAGCTACGCACCACTTCCTAAAGTCAGAGCAATACACCTCAACAGGTCTCTTACCCTGACTTAAGGTCACCAGCTGACTCTCGGCAAAGGCAGTCCTGTCAGTCTCGTCATAAATGAGTCCGAGAGCAGAAAAGAAACGATCAACGGAGGAAAGTTCAGGGGCGTCAGGAGCCAAGGAGAAGGCCCACTCTTGGGGCCCTTCCTGGAGCCGGGACATAATTATACCCACCCGCTGGCTCTCAGAACCTGAGGAGTGGGGCTTTAAGCAAAAATAGAGCCTACAACTCTCCCGAAAGGAGAGAAAAGTCTTCCGATCCCCTGAGAACCGGTCAGGCAACTTGAGGTGGGGTTCCAGAGGTGAGGTGAGGGGCACTACCATGGTAGCATCAGGCTGGTTGACCCTCTGATCCAGGGCCTGGACCTGTAGGGAGAGACCCTGCATTTGCTGAGCCAGGGTCTCAAGGGGGTCCATAGTAGAGTGAGGGACCGGGGTAGACTAGGTATATGGGCTTGTGATTATGTAATGGTGGGGGTAGGGAAATAGACAAGTGAGCCCTAATCTACCCGCCACTCAGTCCCTGCCTACTTGCAACGACCCGCCCTAGGCGATGGGGTACAACTGGGTGACGGTCCCTACGCTCAATAAGTGCACGACAGACAAACAGACAAGGGTACACAGAAGCAAGGGAAAAGGGGCGGTTGCCCACGGCAACACCGTGAGCAACAAGAGTGGTGAACGAGCCGAGTCAAACCAGGAGTGTACGAGGTACCAAACGCAGAGCAGGAGAGTAGTGAACAAGCCGAGTCAAACCAGGAGTGTACGAGGTACCAAACGCAGAGCAGAAGAGTAGTCAGTAAGCCAGGGTCAATATGAAGCAGGGTCAAATAGTTCAAGAAGCTGCAGCAGGGCCAGGAAACCAAACGAGAAGAATCACAAGCAAGGAGGAACAGGAAAGGCAGGTATAAAAGAGGGCGGGAGCTAGCTCCGTCTGGCCAGGCTGTGATAGGCTCTCCCACTCCTAAGCCTGCCATCCTGAGTGGAGGAAGATGTAGTCAGTCTCACAGACATAGAAGCAGGTGCAGACTGATTACCTATGGGCGTAGACACAGAAGCTGTGCCTGGCAGATCCTTTACAGATTTGATTAAAAATTTCCTAACATTTTGCATTTACAGCTCTTTTGCAGACCTATGTGTATCCATGGTAACAGACTACAAACAAAACCTGTGTAGTCTGACCCTACAGTTATGATACTACCCTCGATCTTCCCTCTTTTCTGCTGTTTGTAAGTGATCAAGCAGAGGGTGCAGAGTTCATGGGGTAACACATTACTGCAGAATGAGACTACACAGGGCTGTTTCATAGCCTGTAACCATGGAGACAGATAGTTATGCGTAGGAGCTGTATACACAAAACGGTAGATACATTTCAGGTTTTCATTTTAGATGCATTGGAGCAATAAACATAATTCTAAAGACTGTGAGTCATGTCACATCATGTTTCATATATATATATATATATATATATATATTAGTATGTATTCCGTTTTTAAGCAGATTTCCCATGATTAACATTTATTAATGTTAGATTGATGGTGGTCCAAGCGATACGACCCTCAGTGAGCTCCTCAGCAGTAAGCTCCCCCTAGTGGTGAATACAGGCTGCTAGAATTTTATCATTTAGTTCTGTGTCTATACAGCTGAATCGAAGCGCTGAAATTAATTAGTGAAGAACCTTGGATCTTTTTAGATTAAAAAAATAAGTAAAATGATGGGAATGTAATTGTTCACAACTGGAGACTCAAAACCCATTTTGACCTCACCCTCACCCATTCAGTTTTTTGCTGCAGCTGTATTCAGTCTAGACTATAATATGAAGACCAAGAAAGGATGGAATAAATCTTCTATTAACCTCTTCGTGACTAGCCTGGCAGTCACAGATTTAGAATTGAGAATAAGGGCACGCAGGCCCGTCAGTAACCTGAGTACAAGTGCAGCTGAGACACGCAAACACAATAAAATATATACAATCATTCGAACAGAGGAATCCCACATTATCCAGGAAAAGAATACAAAGTAGGGAGTAAAGTAAGTTAGTTTAGGAGTCATAAACCCTGGGAGGAAAATTAAGGTAAAAGGGGGAGGGGGAGTAAGAGCAGGGAGGCGATCATCACATCTCTAGGGACGTACCCATCAGTACAGGACAGATCATGTAGACCAGGTTTCTAATTTGGAACATTAGTGACGGTGGGAGTCTGAGGTGCGTCACAGTTTGATCTTCGGAACGCTAGCCAGGGATCCCATATTTTAAAAAAAATCGCTCATGTTGCCCCTACTCCCAACTCAATAGTTCCTCCATCCTGCAAATAGAGTCTAATCTATAGAACCATTCCCTGATGGTGAGCGGATCCCTGGATCGCCAGTGCAGAGGAATACGTAATTTTACCGCAGTGAGAAGGCGAGTGGCAAGATTATGTCTTCTGGGACAAAAGGAACCCGAGGGGGCCCAATGCCCATAGTAGAATTAAGGGGGCAGTCAGCGAAATAGTGGATTTGGTAATCGTTGCAATAGCATTGGAGACCTCCTGCCAGAAGGGTTGAGATTTTTTTTTTCTGTGTTGCTAAAAACAACTGCTATTTGTTGCGGGATTTACCTCCCATTGAATTAAATGTGGAAAAGCCGCAACAAACAAGCAGCGTTTACACAAATACAGTTGACATGCTGCCGCATGAAATTCCGCACCACAGGTCAATTTCTGAGCATTTTTTTCCGCTTGTGGTTGTTTTATGTTTATCCACTTTCCTGCTACGTTTTTTTTTTCAAATTACGTTGCGTAATATCCGCAGTATTTACGCAACGTGTGAACTGACCCTTATAGCTACGACTGTTGTCTTGCCCTGTTAAATAAATCTCTTGTACAGTTTCATGCTTTGACCTGTTAGGAGTGAAGGAAGAGAATATATTTCTGACTCAAAAAGTAGTTAGCACTTTTAGACCCATTTAGCCCTTTCCCTAAAAAAACTTATTATAATTTTTCCACCTTAAAGGGGATGTCTGATTTCAGCAAATAAATGCTATTTTTGTACAATGACAAGTTATACAGTTTTTCACTATACTACCTGAACTTTCAAATCTCTGCTTGCTGTCATTTAACATAAACATCTGTCCTGGACACACAAGTTCACGGCTCGTTGTAAGACAAAGCTCTGATAACTGTGCTGTAACGTCTCGTGCACCTGTGTGTCCATCACATGACCAGGACAGATTGGTATCCAATAAATAATGTAAACAATGAATGACAGCAAGCACAGATCTTGAAAATCATGGGGAATTTATACAGAAAGTATATAGGAAAATTGTAAAACTTTTCAATATGAAACAAATAGTATTTAGTTGCTGAAACCGGAATACCCCTTTAAAATAGTTTTCAGTGGTAAAATTTGATCTGTTTGCAGCCACCACTAGGGGGAGCTGAGGAGCCTTTTGAATATAATTTATTTATCAAGCAATAGCAGTAAGCTCATAAGCTCCCCCTAGTGGTGACTGCAGCAGACAGAAATGTATCATTTAACTCTATATCATTGCATAGATTGCCTGTTTGGGAATGCTGAGAGAATAGAGGGGGATTTCTTGTTTCAGACTTTTATCTATTAGTCTGAGCAGAGAGCGGCTACAAAGATCATGTTTCTTCCTGGAGCATCTAGCACATCCATGCATTAAATGGAGAGCCCATTGATTTAATTGCAAACTATGAACATACTCTATAGGACTCAAAGATGGCGCAAAAAAACAAAGACTCTTTCTCGTGAAATCAGCCTCATATTTTTCTGCCTCAAACATATGTGAACATACCCAAAGTGTATCACAGTGTACCGAGCCGTGCACCTCTGTCAGCTGAACATGATGAAGGGAGATGAAGCTGCAGCCTCTGGATAGAAAAGTACTGTTTACGTTCACTGACAGCGATCAGAGCTCTTACAAATAGTTCCATGACATAACATTTCATTACATAACGAGCTGGAACTAGAAGATTCTATTCATCGCCGTCGTTCTGGAGATCTCAGGGATTATCCACGTGACTCCATGACAGGCTTGGGTTTTATTTTCCACCTTTAATATCCGCCCAGAACAAACCGCAAAGAGCGGCAGGAAATTGTGAGGTTAATGCTCGGCAAACAGGACGAAGAATAAGTAGATTAAACAAGAACGTAAAATCATTCTCCGGGGGGATTCTGCAATGACACCTGATGAGAACTTTGTCTAAAATGAGAAGAAAAAAAATGAATTCAGTCGGATTTAACCCCTTAAGTACCGTGCCTAGTTTGGCGCAAGCGCCTGCAGGAACTTTTTTTTCTGAAGTGGATAATAGATCAAAAAACAGCAATTCCGTCATCGTTTTAAATTTACGTTGTTCACCGTGTGGTGTAAATAACGTGTCACCTTCATTCTGGGGTCGATACGATTAAGTTGATAATAAATACGTAAAGCCGTAACTTTTGTATTTTTCCGTCGATGTCGCCATAAGAGGGATTGTTTTTACGGGATGAGATTGTAATGTCGGGGTAGGGAGACAGACAAGTGAGCCCTAATCTACCCGGCACTCAGTCCCTGCCTACTTGCAACAACCCGCCCTAGGCGACAAGGTACAACTGGGCGACGGTCCCTACACTCAATAGGTGCACGACAGACAAACAGACAAGGGTACAAAGAAGCCAGGGAAATGGGGAAGTTGCCCACGAGGACACAGTGAGCAACAAGCAAAGTGAACGAGCCGAGTCAAAACAGGAGATGAGCGAGGTACAAAAACGCAGAGCAGAAGAGTGGTCAGTAAAGCCAAGGTCAATCACAAGCAGAGGATCAGTAGTTCAAGAAGCTGCAGCAGGGCCAGGAAACCAACAGAGAAGAATCACAAGCAAGGAGGAACAGGAAAGGCAGGTATAAATAGACAGAGGGCGGGAGCTAGCTCCGTCTGGCCAGGCTGTGATAGGCTCTCCCACTCCTAAGCCTGCCATCCTGGGTGGTGGAAGATGGAGTCAGTCTCATAGACATAGAAGCAGGTGCAGACTGATTACCTATGGGCGTTGACACAGAAACTGTGTCTGGCAGATCCTTTACAGTACCCCCCCTTTTATGAGGGGCCACCGGACCCTTTCTAGGTGGACCTGGTTTATTGGGGAAACGAAGATGGAACCTCCTGAGCAATAACCCAGGGTGAACATCCCGGGCGGGTACCCAAGTCCACTCCTCAGGCCCGTATCCCCTCCAATGGACCAGGTACTGGAGGGAGCCTTGGACCATCCTGCGGTCCACAATCTTGGCCACCTCGAATTCTACCCCCTCAGGGGTGAGAACAGGGACCGGAGGTTTCCTCGAGGGAGCCAAAGACGGGGAGCAGCGTTTAAGGAGGGAGCCATGAAACACGTCGTGTACTCGAAAAGACGGGGCAACTCCAGTCGGAAGGAGACAGGGTTAAGGACTTCAATGACCTTGTATGGCCCTATTAACCGGGGAGCAAACTTCTTGGACGGGACTTTAAGGCGCACATTTTTTGACGATAGCCATGCCAGATCCCCGACCACAAACAAGGGGTTAGCAGAACGTCTTCTATCTGCCTGAGTCTTTTGTATGCTCTGGGACGCCTCTAGGTTCTTCTGAACCTGGGCCCAGACTGTGCACAGTTCCCGATGAACGTCCTCTACCTCGGGATTATTGGAACTACCAGGTGAAACGGAGGAGAACCGTGGATTAAACCCAAAATTACAGAAAAAGGGGGAGACCCCTGACAAGTTACTGACCCAGTTATTAAGGGAAAATTCGGCGAGGGGAATGAATGAGACCCAATCATATTGACAGTCAGTGATAAAACACCTTAAATATTGTTCTAGAGACTGATTAGTCCTCTCAGTTTGGCCATTAGTTTCAGGATGGAAAGCAGAGGAGAAGGACAGATCAATCTCCAACTTTTTCCAGAAGGCTCTCCAAAACAATTAAATAGGAGAGAGAGCAAAAACCACGGCGCCACATGGTGCAGATCAATAGGATAGGCGGGTGAAGGAATGAAAAAACCATGCTCACCATTAAGCCATAGGTAATACGCAAATAGGTCCACAGGTGCTGCTGCCAGATCCGGGCCGGTTTCCAAAGGTAACCGCTTGGTATGATGAATAGATAAGTGGAAGAAATAGGATCTGTAATGGCGCTGCTCCGTGATATGGATGGGGGGAATGTACGAGGAAGCGATTCTATATTAAAGAATTTTTATTTGTACAGGTGGCAACGCTTTTCAACGCCGAACTGGCGTCTTCATCAGGCATAATGAACACAAAAGAAAAGCTTGTATATATACACCACTGGGCTGGTCTTAATTGGCCCAGTTCAGATGGAGCAATTTGGACAAAAAAACCGCCAAAACCCGGCGGGTCAAAGTTCATGACATACATATGCATAACAACAACATAATACGAGTTTTAGTACAATTGTAAGGTAATAAGAAAGCATAGGATAAATCATCACATTAAAATTCTAAAAGGACAAAGTTGCGTATCGGGCATAGGAATAGACAGATACAAAGATATAAGTAAAAGAATATATAATAATACTTAATAAAAACGGGAGGGGTTTATTGAACCGTCCAATATCGCCGACACTGTCATGGAGTTGTTAAAACAGATACTACATTTGTGTGAGATCCGGTCGATTAGTTATCATAGTTGAATAAAACTCTGTTATGTAAACAAGAGTCGTAGTCAAGGTGATTGTCTAAACTACGGTAGCCGAAGAGGACCAAACATGACGGTGGAACGCATGATGATACGCAAACCGCGAGGGGTCGTGAGTCTCACCATTGAAGGAACTAATAGGCGAAAAAAACTCCTGAGAGCATGTAAGTAGGAATAAATACAGAGAATATGTAGATAGAATGTGTATGTAGAGAATAACTAGCTTATATAAAAGTACATTTAAAATATTCATTGAGGGATGAGTTCTTCCCTTTAAAATGTCCGATTAAATTGGTTGATAATAATCAATTGAAGATTGTGGGTAGGTGACCACAGTAAAACGCTAGGTGTGTATACGGTCGTTAAAATTTTAATGACCGTATACACACCTAGCGTTTTACTGTGGTCACCTACCCACAATCTTCAATTGATTATTATCAATCAATTTAATCGGACATTTTAAAGGGAAGAACTTATCCCTCAATGAATATTTTAAATGTACTTTTATATAAGCTAGTTATTCTCTACATACACATTCTATCTACATATTCTCTGTATTTATTCCTACGTACATGCTCTCAGGAGTTTTTTCGCCTATTAGTTCCTTCAATGGTGAGACTCACGACCCCTCGCGGTTTGCGTATCATCATGCGTTCCACCGTCATGTTTGGTCCTCTTCGGCTACCGTAGTTTAGACAATCACCTTGACTACGACTCTTGTTTACATAACAGAGTTTTATTCAACTATGATAACTAAGTCGACCGGATCTCACACAAATGTAGTATCTGTTTTAACAACTCCATGACAGTGTCGGCGATATTGGACGGTTCAATAAACCCCTCCCGTTTTTATTAAGTATTATTATATATTATTTTACTTATATCTTTGTATCTGTCTATTCCTATGCCCGATACGCAACTTTGTCCTTTTAGAATTTTAATGTGATGATTTATCCTATGCTTTCTTATTACCTTACAATTGTACTAAAACTCGTATTATGTTGTTGTTATGCATATGTATGTCATGAACTTTGACCCGCCGGGTTTTGGCGTTTTTTTTGTCCAAATTGCTCCATCTGAACTGGGCCAATTAAGACCAGCCCAGTGGTGTATATATACAAGCTTTTCTTTTGTGTTCACTATGCCTGATGAAGACGCCAGTTCGGCGTTGAAACGCGTTGCCACCTGTACAAATAAAAATTCTTTAATATAGAACCGCTTCCTCGTACATTCCCCCATCCATATCACGAAGCAGCGCCATTACAGATCCTATTTCTTCCACTTATCTATCCATCAAAACAATGAAACAAATTGTACCCCTCTGTCAGAAACAACATTGACAGGGACCCCATGGAGACGCAGGATGTGTTTGACAAACAAGGTAGCTAACGTCTTAGCATTGGGTAGTTTCTTGAGGGGCACAAAGTGGCACATCTTACTGAAGCGGTCTACTACAACCCACACCACCGACTTGCCTTAAAACGGAGGCAAATCGGTGATGAAATCCATGGAGATATGGGTCCAAGGTCTCTGGGGAATGGGCAAAGAACATAGTAAGCCCGCTGGTCGGGACCTGGGAGTCTTGGACCTAGCACAAAATTCACAAGCGGCGACGTAGGCCTTAACGTCTTTGAGCAACCCAGGCCACCAATAGTTTCTGGCAATGAGGTGCTTGGTACCCAGGATGCCTGGATGGCCAGATAGTGCAGAGTCATGATTTTCCCTAAGTACCCTTAGCCGGAATTGCAGGGGAACAAACAGCTTGTTCTCAGGAAGGTTCCCGGGAGCTGAACCTTGATCAGATGCAATTTCAGAGACTAAATCAGAATCAATAGAGGAAATGATTATACCTGGAGGCAAAACATAAGCAGGATCTTCCTCTGAAGGAGGGCTGGCCATGAAGCTACGCGACAGTGCATCAGCCTTAATATTTTTAGACCCAGCCCTATAGGTGACCAAAAAGTTGAATCTGGTAAAAAAATAACGCCCATCGAGCTTGTCTCGGGTTTAGCCTCCGGGCAGATTCTAGGAAAACCAGATTCTTGTGGTCGGTAAGGACCGTTACCTGGTGCCTAGCCCCCTCCAGGAAGTGGCGCCACTCTTCAAATGCCCATTTAATGGCCAAGAGTTCGCGGTTGCCAATATCATAGTTACTCTCAGTGGGCGAAAACTTCCTGGAGAAGTAGACACAGGGGCGGATATGGGTGAGGGACCTGGTACCCTGGGACAAGACAGCCCCCACTCCCACCTCGGACGCGTCAACCTCCACGATAAATGGCTCCATTTGGTTGGGCTGAACCAGCACTGGTGCCGAGATAAAGCATTTCTTAAGGACCTCAAAAGCCTGGACAGCCTCAGGAGGCCAGTGGAGGAGAGCAGCACCTTTGCGAGTGAGATCCGTAAGAGGCTTAGCGATGACCGAGAAGTTAGCAATAAATCTCCTGTAATAATTAGCGAACCCCAGGAAGCACTGTAACGCCTTCAGGGAGGCAGGTTGGACCCATTCCGCCACAGCCTGGACCTTGGCGGGGTCCATGCGGAATTCATGAGGAGTGAGGATTTGACCCAAAAACGGTATCTCCTGCACCCCAAACACACATTTTTCGGTCTTAGCAAACAGTTTGTTTTCCCGAAGGGCCTGGAGCACCTTCCTGACATGCTCAATGTGGGAGGACCAGTCCTTGGAAAACACAAGTATGTCATCAAGGTACACTACAAGAAATACCCCCAGGTGGTCTCTTAAAACCTCATTTATGAAATTTTGGAAGACCGCAGGAGAATTACACAACCCAAAGGGCATGACGAGGTATTCGAAATGACCTTCGGGCGTGTTAAACGCAGTCTTCCACTCATCCCCCTCTTTGATGCGGATAAGGTTATAAGCCCCCCGTAGATCAAACTTAGAGAACCATTGGGCCCCCTGAACCTGATTGAAGAGATCAGGAATCAAAGGAAGGGGATACTGGTTCCTTACAGTGACCTTATTCAAGTTTCGGTAATCGATGCACGGCCAAAGACCACCATCCTTCTTCCCTACGAAGAGGAAGCCAGCACCTACCGGAGAAGTAGAGGGGCAAATGTAACCCTTGGCCAGGTTTTCCTGGATATATTCTCTCATGGCCTCACGTTCGGGACAAGAGAGATTAAATATCTTACCCTTAGGGAGCTTAGCTCCTGGTACCAAATCAATTGCGCAATTGTATTCTCTATGAGGTGGTAACACTTCGGAGGCCTCTTTAGAGAAAACATCAGCGAAGTCCTGAACAAACTCAGGTAGAGTGTTCACCTCCTCAGGGAGAGAAATAGAATTAACAGGAAAACATGACGTCATGCATTCATTACCCCATTTGGTAAGATCCCCAGTATTCCAGTCAAACGTGGGATTATGCAACTGCAACCAGGGAAGGCCTAAAACCAAATCGGACGATAATCCCTGCATCACCAGTACAGAGCACTGCTCCAAATGCATGGAGCCAACAAGGAGTTCAAAAACAGGGGTATGCTGTGTAAAATAACCATTAGCAAGAGGAGTGGAGTCGATACCCACTACCGGGACAGGTTTAGGCAAATCAATCAATGGCATAGCTAGAGACATAGCAAATTCCACAGACATAATATTAGCAGAAGACCCTGAATCCACGAAGGCACTGCCGGAAGCAGACCTACCACCAAAAGAGACCTGAAATGGAAGCAAGATTTTATTACGTTTCATATTTACGGGAAATACCTGTGCGCCCAAGTGACCTCCCCGATGGTCACTTAGGCGCGGAAGTTCTTCCGGCTGCTAATTCTTACGCCTTGATGCTTGTCATCCCCACAGTAGAAGCAGAGACCATTCTTACTGCGGAACTCTACGTAGTTGGGGGGACACGGAGGCCCAGAGTTGCATAGGTACCTCCGAGTCTTCCGTGGAAGAACGAAGTTTTTGTACGTACATGCTGGAAGCAGTTGGCTCCTGCCACGGAATAGCATCCGAGCTGCAGTACAATTCAAGTGAATAGGAGCAGAGCTGCAGTTCTGCCACACGGCCGCTATGCTATGTACGGGGCCAACCTCTTCCAGCTCCGTACATCGCATAACGGGCAATAACATCCAGTGATTGATGCAAGGTTCGAATGTCAGACTCACACCGATGATATACTGATGACCTATCCGGTGGATAGGTCATCAGTTGTCCGGTAGTGGACAACCCCTTTAACTAAAAAAACAAACAAACAAACGTTGCATGCTCACCTGATTGTGTTCCCGCACCGTCCTCTAGCAACGCAGGCCTGCTTTCTAATGAGCAGGTCTGCTGGAGCTGAATGATGCAAGCGGCGTGATGACGTCCCCGCGCCACCTGCGTTATTGAAAAGAGCGGAATGTCAAGGCAAGAAACAAATGTACAGTACATACACACTACTACACATGCACTATACACACACACATTACACATGCACTATACACTACAATACATACATACCACACTACACATGAACTACAATACATACATTACACACTACACATGCACTATATACTACACACACTATACACTACAATACATACCACACTACACATGCACTATACACACACATTACATATACACTATACACTACACTACAATACATACATTACACACTACACATGCACTACAATACATACATTACACACTCCACATGCGCTATACACGCACTATACACTACAATACATACATTACACACTACACATGCACTATACACACACACATTACACACTACACATGCACTATACACACACACACACACATTACACACTACACATGCACTAGACAGTGGAGTCGACTGCGCTATTGATTCCGTCGGAAAAATGGAAATCTGCCGGAATGGTGACGAACGGAAACAGTTAGCGATGTTTCCGTCACCATTGATATCAATGGTAACTGAAACGGAAGCTGTGGTTTCACTTTCACTTTCCGTTGTGGAGTTCATCTGACGGAAACCTCAGACGGAACCCGGGAACGGAAAGCGAACGGTGATGTGAACAGGCCCTAATTTATACCTTTTGTTTCTTTTAGATTTAGTTCTGGCTTTGGCTCAAAAACGGAGCCAAAAACAGCATCAAAAACTGCATCAAAATTGTGTGTGATCCTGGCCTTACTGACCTCCGCTATTAGAATCAATGGTCAGTCGGATATACATTAACCACTGAACACATCTGACGTATACAGGGAAAGTCAAGGAATTATATGCCTGCTGCTTTACAATATCACAGCAGCAAAAACGCAGATTTTTTCTTTTATATGGGCAATCGTTTATCCAATGTGCAGCAAAAAAAATATAAAAAAAGAAATGCCCTAATAAAATGAAATAAGGGCAATGCATTTCCCTAAAATCAAAGCATCATGGAAGCTTCACAGCAATCAATGGGACTGTGCTGCCTGACAGATTTATGGAAATCAATGATTGGTAGTCAGCATTACGGAAATCAATGAGATTGTATTGGTAGTCAGCATTACGGAAATCAATGGGGCTGGACTGCTTGTAAAGGTCATAAAAATAAATGGGATAAGACTGCCCGTTAGCGTCACCAAAACCACTGCAACTGTACTGTCGATAAGATTCATATAAATCAGTAGGATTGTACTGCCTGAAGTTTTTGGCTCGCTGTCCCCTCACTGATATCACCTGACGTGTCAATGGCAGAAGATATTTAAAAGGGCACATATTCTTCGGGCTAGGATTACACACACAGTTTTGATGCAGTTTTGATGCCGTTTTTTGAGCCAAATGTAGACGTGGATCCAAAAAGAAGGCAATGAATAAAGAAAAGACTGATACATCTCCTTTCTTTTGAATCCTCTTCTGGCTTTGTCACAAAAACAGATCCAAAAATTGCCGCAAAAACGGCATCAAAACTGTGTGTGTGATCCTGGCCTTAAAGGGGTTGTCCCAAGATTAAATGTTATCCCCTAACCGCAGGATAGGTGATAACATGCTGATCGTGGGGGTCCAACTACTGGGACCCCCACCGATCACGAGAACGAGGGTACCGTTCCTCCTAATGAATGGAGCGGCAGGTCGCGCATGTACTCCGCCGGTTCATTCATTGTCTATAGGACTGCTGGAGATAGTGGAGTACAGCACACGGCTATCTCCGGCAGCGCCATAGAGAATGAATGAATGGAGCAGCATGGCGCATGCGCGACATGCCACCTCATTCATTCGGAGAAACAGGACCCCCGTTATTGTGATCGGTGGGGGTCCCATCGCAGCCCCACCGATCAGCATGTTATCACCTATGCTGTGTTTTGGGGGTAACATTCAATCTTGGGACAACCCCTTTAAGGCCAAAATCCCACACAGAGTAACATCTGGCCGCACTAAAAAAAAAGGCATCAAAAAACGCTGTTAAAAAATGCCTTTAGGCCAGGATCGCACAGAGAGTTTTCATGTATCCATAGAAGTGGATACATAAGAAAGGACTGATGCATCTCCGTTCTTATGTATCCACTTCGGTGTCTGGCTAAAAAAAACGGAGCCAAAAACTGCTCCAGAAACGGCATCAAAACTCTGTGTGTGATCTGGGCCTAAATGCATTTTTAACAGCGTTTTTTTACCTGTTTTTTTAGTGCCACCAGATATTACAATAAAGTCTATATTAAAATATAAAAAATAAATACAAATACTGCACGGTCATGTGCATGAGGTGTGTGGAGCAAATTTACGCTGCTGTCTACAATCTATAAATGACTAAACTATCAACGGATTTAGTAGGAAGAGCTTTTCAATTCAACGCCCTTTCCTTGAACCTTGCGCCAATTCCCTACACCTTTGTTTGCTTACAATGCAGTTCTTTTGTCCTGTTCGGGTTCTCACCACCCAGTAGTAAAAGGGTTGGGACTAACCAGGGCTGGGCCCCTCACTCTCCTAGGACCCCATAGTAGTCGCATGGTCTGCCTCTATGGCCTGTACACCCTTGAATAGTTCTCAGGTAGAAATAGCAGGTGGCACCAGAACAGAAGTGGAAAATGATTTCTTATATGAAGTATAATTGGACCGGAATGGGCTATCGTGTAAAGTAGGATCAGGTCATTGGAGAAATGTATACAGCCGCAAAAAACAATACAAAAGGAGCCAACTCCTTGTACACAAGTATAAAGGGCACGCGATGGGATTGTAAATGAGAAATGTTCCCTTCCTGGTAAATGACTAGGATGGGCACTTGAGTTTTTCTTTGCTATACAGTAAGTGGCTTTTTATGTACCGTAAAAAGCCCGTTTTTCTCTGCAGAACATCACGCTTCATCAAGACAAACAGAAATATTACAGAAACATAAAAACATACAATATGGACACATAGAACAGGCTGTGTGATAATATTACATAAAATAATTGTGTGACTTTTTTATTTTACGTCTCATCGGGGGACTTTTTCTTAATAATTTTAAGTTTTATTGGAATTAATTTATTTCTTATTGCTTATATAGCACCAACATATTACCCAATGTGCTGTACATAGAGCCTTTCACATCAGTCCCTGTCCCCAATAGGGATCACAATCTATCATCCCTATCTCAGACACACACTAGGGCCAATTTCATAGGAAGCCAATTAAACTATCAGTATGTTTTTGGAGTGTGGGATAGATAGATAGATAGATAGATAGATAGATAGATAGATAGATAGATAGATAGATAGATAGATAGATAGATAGATAGATAGATAGATAGATAGATAGATAGATAGCACACAAGAAAATGGCGACAGCACCCTGTGAACATCAATGCAACCTAAACCACTAAATATAAATAAATATGCATTACTGATAAATCTACTTACAATAGGGAGGTTCTTAGTGCACGTTTTTGATCAAAAAGTGTTTGCCCACCTGCCACGACAAGGCGACCTCTATGAGATGGGAACCTACTCTGCACATACACCCAGAACTGGGACTAAGCCTACATATATATCTGGGAATGGTAGGAACCAGAATTTAACTAATTAAAATCACCCAGTGGAGAATTGCGGGAGTGCAAGAACAAAAATGGAGACAGTCACTAACCACACATAAATACAAATATGCAAATATACAGCAGACAAAGAATGGCGACAGCACACTGCAAACACTAATGTAACCTAAACTGCTAAATACATTGTTTTGTGTGGTGTATATTTGCAGTCACAGGCGTTCTTGCACCTGTATACACGTTTTGCTTCATTTTGTTGGAATGTGCTGTTCAAACTTTTGTGTTTGTGTGATAGATAGAAAAAATGGAATCCAGCAGCACAGGCTTAAATGAAAGGGGGTGCAAGCCTAAGGCTGGATTCACACGAGCACATTACATCCGTAATGGACGGAACGTATTTCGGCCGCAAGTCCCGGACCGAACACACTGCAGGGAGCCGGGCTCCTAGCATCATAGTTATGTACGACGCTAGGAGTCCCTGACTCTCCGTGGAACTACTGTCCCGTACTGAAAACATGATTACAGTACGGGACAGTTGTCCGGCAGCGAGGCAGGGACTCCGAGCATCGTACATAACTATGATGCTAGGAGCCCGGCTCCCTGCAGTGTGTTCGGTCCGGGACTTGCGGCCGAAATACGTTCCGTCCATTACAGACGTAATGTGCTTGTGTGAATCCAGCCTTAGGCAACTGACCACTGTCCCTCTAGACAAAAAGCAGTAAATAAGCAGCACTCACAAAGTCTTATAGTGAAAAAAGAGGGTGCTTTATTGACCCCAAAAGAACTGTCAATAAAGCACCCTCTTTTTTCACTATAAGCCTTTGTGGGTGCTGCTTATTTACTGCTTGATAGATAGATAGATAGATAGATAGATAGATAGATAGATAGATAGATAGATAGATAGATAGATAGATAGATAGATAGATAGATAGATAGATAGATAGATAGAATATTAATGATTCCCACATCCTTCTTTCCCTGCTAACAATTTATTGTAGAGGCCTATGGCAGTTGGTTGAAATGACCGCCGATAGCGTTCCTTCAAGCAACGTAACTGTACAAATCTATGGCTTAGGCCCCATGCACACAACCGTAAAAATCATCTGTAATTACAGTCCGCAATTACGGACCCATTCACTTCTAATGTCCACCGATACTTCCTGTATATTTAGATGCCTTAGAAGTCTTCCGCAAAAGATAGGACATGTCCTATCTTTTGCTTTTTATGGACCGTCCTGCCATACTTTACAATGGGAGCACGGCCCGTAAATGCAGACGCCTGTCCGCGGCGGCCGTTGCCGTAACTACGGACTGTGATTACGGGCATGGTCATGTGCATGGGGCCTAAAAGTCCTGTGCTGTGCATCAGCTACTTCAAGAAATAGGTGGTAGTCATTCTCAGTTATCGCTCTGAATCGAGATAGTTTCCTAGTCTCAACCACATCAGCAAGAGACAAACCTACATCCGCTTTCTTGATTAATTTCTCTAGCTTGTTAGCATCTACCCTCCTGACATTGTTCCCCCCAGCAGATGGCCCCATAAAAAATGGTATACGCAACAAAAAAATTGTTAACATCTTGTTACACACCTGAAACAAGAGCAGGTCCCGTAGAAAGTATAGTCGCGACATACCCACTTTATAGATCTTTTCTACATTTGTACCCCAATCATACTCCACATCATGGCCACCTATAGCGATAGCCCTACTCTTCCTGCCCAATTCAATGATAATTTCTTTCGTCTTTCCAACTAAATAAGGCCATTGGCTGTACTCCACTCAATGAAATTCTCCACAAACTGCCTATAGTCCTCTTCATTGCCACCCTGTACACATCCCATCACCACAGTTTCATCAGAAAACTTCTGAAGATGACAAGTGTCTGTACAGTATCGGAAATCAGATCTGTACAGGGTAAACAGGAAAGGGGACAGGACCGTTTCCTGTGGTGCCCCAATGTTACTCAACAAACTATCAGACACGCAGTCCCCAATGCGCACTGACTGAGATCTCACCATCAGATAATCCATCATTCAATTGATCATTGGCAACCCGATGTTCATCCCCACAGACTTATCCCGCAACAGATGTGGGCGTAAGGTGTTAAACGCACTAGAGATGCCAAAAAATATAAACTGTACTACTGCGCCACTTTGATCTAGATAGGATGGGGTGTAGCTATAGGGGTGATAGAGGTTCCAGTCGCACCCAGGCACTGGAGACTAAGAAGGCTAGAAAAATCCTTTAGCTCCTATGAGGAGACCAGTACTTCAACCGATTGCTGTCTGCCCACTGTATATATACGGCGGGTAGTCCAGGTCCTTTAAAGCCTGTGTCAATAATATATACAGCGTGGGTTTAAGCGATCTAGCAGCTGAATATCAGAGACTGCCAGGGACCCTGGAGAGAAGACAGAAGTGGTTTTCGCCGCTTCTGTATTTTCTGTACTCATGCACAATGAGCACTGTGTACAGAATAGAGGCTGCGGCAGTGCCGTTGCCTCTAATGGTCCCGGTGGTAATGTGATTGACACATGATCGCCCGGATGCCGGTAGTAGGAGGCTGCTGCAAGATCTAACTAGTCACTATAACACGGCTAATTTACCCTGCAATTATAAATAAAACAAAAACATAAAGTCCCCAGAGGCCTTTTCTGACCTTCGAGGGACAGACCAGACCATAATAATAAAAAAATTAAGTTAAAATAAAGCAAAAATAAAAAATACACACAAAATACTCGTGCCCAAAAAAAACGCTTCCCTCACCAATGATTGTCGAAACGCTAGCCCTGACCTAATGAAATATATCAATATGTATGGTAGACAATGATGATCACAAGTAAAAAATGCATTTTAGGTTAACACTATATTATTACCAGAAAAAAATTGCTAAAATGTAAAACAGCATATTTTTTTAAAACTAAACGCCTAAAAATGCTTTAAAAAAATAAAAATGATATGCATAAAATTGGTAAAACAAACTTGTATGGTTCTTGAAAAAAAAAATGGCAAAAATCAAAACACTAGCCCAACAAATAAAAAAGTTATAGCCATTTAACTAACACTTACTAAAAATGGGTAAGCGGTGTCTGGTCCTGAAGGCTCAAAATAACCTGGTCCTGAACCGGTTAAATTACATGTGATAAATTGGGGCCCTTTTACAGATTTTGTTTTGGGGTCCAAGAGCTTCAAGTTACGTGTCTGGTGTGGAAGGAAACTGGAGAACCTGGAGCAAACCCCACACAAACATGGGGAGAACATGCAAACGCCATGCAGATGTAGACCCTGGTCAAACTCAAACCCAGGGCCCCAGTGCTCTGTATTCCAATGTA